>NC_138072.1:8585560-8648060 GCF_964194185.1 Rhinolophus hipposideros | reverse complement strand
GCATAATACCAGAAGGAAACCTGGAACATCAAGAATGAAAGAATAGAGGAAATAGTAAGTCTTTGGGTACATACACATCACAGACTATTCTTTTCCTTTGGAGTTCTTTAAAATATGTTTGATGGTTGAAAGCAAAAATTTTAACACTGAATGACGGAGTTTTCAGTGTAAAGTGATGTAATACTATTATGTAAAGCAAATATAACATAATGGAGAAGAACAAAGGGAACTCTAACATGGTAAGTTTTCACATTCCTCTTGAAGTGGTCAAATTGATTCTAAGTAGACTGTGAAAAGTTAAGGATATATATTATACTTCCTAAAGCAGTCACAACAAAACTATACAAGAGATAATAAAAAACACAATAGATAAAAATAGAATGCTAAAACATTTCTAAGTAACTTAAGTTTCTCCTTAGAAATGGAGGACTAAATAACAAAGAGAACAAATAGAAAACAGATAATAAGTTGGTAGATATAAATCCAAATGTATCAATAAATATATGTAAATGGTCTAAATGAAACAAATAAAAAGAGATTACCAGTGAGGAGTAAAAGAAAACATGACTCAACTCTATACTATCCATAAGAAACTTTCTTCTAATATAAAGATATATGTAGATTAAAAGTGAAAAATAGATGTTCCATTCAAACACTAATCAAAAGAAAGCTGGGACAGCTATGCTAAAATATAAAATAGACTTTGGAGTTAAAAATAATAGTAATAATAATAATAATAATAATAATATCAGGAATAAAAGATACATAATAATAAAGGGTTTAATCCACCAGGAAGATGTGACAATTATAAATGTGCATGAACTTAAAAACTAAGCCTCCAACAATGTGAAGCAAAAACTAATGGAACTGAGATGAGAAATTGACAGACTCACATTCATAGTTGGAGACTTCAGCACTTCCTGTGATAGATAAAACTAGTAGACAGAAAATCATCAAGATTATAGAAGAATTAAATACCACCAGCAACTGACTGGATCTAACTGATATATTTCAGAACACTCTGCCCAATAAGAGCAAAATACATATTATTTTCAAAGGAACATAGAATATTCATCAAAATAGACCTATCCTGGATCATAAAACCAATTTAAATTTTTTTTAAATAACTGGACTAATACAAAATATATTCTCTGGCTATGAAGAATTAATTCATTAATAATAGAAAGATAACAAGAAAATATTCAAACTTGAATATTAGACAGTTCATTTATAAATAATACATGGCCAAAGAGGAAGTCTTGAGGAGAATTAGAAAATATTTTGAACTGAATGAAAACCAAAATACACATATTGAAATGTGTGTGTTACAATTAAAGCAGTGCTTACGTGGAAATTTATGGCATTGTATGCTTATACTAGAAAAGATGACAGATCTTCAGTCAATAGTCCAAGTTTCCACCTTAAAAAAACTAGAAAAAGAACAAAATAAACCCAAAGAAACACAATGAAGAGAATAATAAAAATGAGCAGAAATTAATAAAATTTAAAACTATAGAGAAAAACAATAAAAACAAAAGCTGATTCATTGAAAAGATCAATAAAATTGATAAACTTCTAGCAAAACTGACAAAGGGAAAAAAGAAAATATACAAATTATCAATATCAGGAATGAAATAGGGCATATAACTGCAGATCCTATAACCATTAAAAAGTTAATAAGAGAATATTACGAACAATTCAATGCAGAGAAAGAAGGTTTTACAACGTAGATGAAATGGGCAAATTCCTTGAAAACAATGAAGTTCTAAAACTCATCCAAGATAATTTAAGTTACTTAAATATTCCTAATTGGGTTAAAGAAATTGAATTCCTCTTAAAATCCTTCTGAAAATTAAATCTCTTATACGAAATAATTTAAGAAGCAATGATGCCAATTCTTCAAAATCTCCTCTGGAAAATAGAATGGAACACTTACCAACTCATTTTATGAGATCAGAAGAGTAACACTGATTCCAAAATCAGACAAAAATAGTAAAAAAGATAAAAAATAAAATAAAACCCATGACTGTAAACGAATATTCCTCATGACTACAGATGCAAAAAATTATCAGTAAAATATTAGCAAATTAAATCTATATCAAAATATAAAAAGAATAGTACATAATTGCAAAGTAGAGTTTATTGTGGAATTGCAAGGCTGGTTCAATATTAGAAAATCAATCACTGTAATTCACCATAATAGCAGACTAAAGGTAAAACCACAGGTTCATGTCAATTATACAGAAAAAATACATATTTGCCAAAATTTATTATTGACTGATGATAAAAACTCTCTGCAAAGTAGGAATAGATAGAAACTTAATCCGATAAAGTCCATCTACAAAATGCCTACAGTTAATTCCGTTAATGATGAAAGACCAAGTGCTTTCCTCCTGAGATTGGGGACAGATGAAGTATGTCCACTTATAAAACTCCTAGTCAATGTGCTACCAGAAGTCCTAGTCAGAGAGGTATGGCACTGAACAAGCAAAACACAAAAGCAATATAGATTGGAAAGAAAGAAAGAAAGTCATCTCTTTATGTAGGCAATATGATTGTCTACATAGGAAATCATAAGAAAATTACAAAAAAATATCTTCCAGAGATAATATGTGATTTCAGCAAGTTCACAGTATAGAAGATCACATACAAAACAAATTACATTTCAATATACTAGCAAGATACAGTTGGAATCTGAACTTTACAATGAAAACAAAGGTTTAAGTAGTTCCAAAATGAACTACATAGATCAGAATCGAGCA
This sequence comes from Rhinolophus hipposideros, assembly GCF_964194185.1. NCBI lineage: Eukaryota > Metazoa > Chordata > Mammalia > Chiroptera > Rhinolophidae > Rhinolophus > Rhinolophus hipposideros. The sequence goes on along the minus strand of NC_138072.1, from coordinate 8,645,298 downwards.
AATTTTTACAGGCATCATATACTGAAAACTACAGTTGTAGGAAAACCAAAGAAGACTTAAATAAATTGAGAGAGACACTGAGTTCATTAATCAGAAGATGCAAAAGAGTAAAGATGATTCTCTCCAAATTGAGCAATAGATTTAATGAAGTTTCAATAAAAGTTCCAGCAGGAGTTTTCTTGTAGACATAGGAAAGCCGGTTCTCAAAATTTTACGGTAAGACAAAGGCACTCACCTAGCTGAAATGATTTTTAAAATAGAACAAAGTTCCAGAAATCACAGTTCTGGATTATAGGACAATGTCACTACACTAATCAAGACAATGTGATATCTACAGAAGAACAGCAGATTACCAGTGAATCATGACACAGAATCTAGGAATAAACCCACACAGATGTGGCCACTGGATTTTGACAGCGGTGCAAAAGCAGCTTGGTCTTCTTAGCAAGTGGTGTTAGCACAATCGGATATCAATATGTAAAAAAAAAAAAAAAAAAAGAATCTTGACCTAACACTCATGCCTTATGCAAAAAATAACTTAAAATTGACCAACGAGCTAAAAACAAAACAAAACAAACAACCATAAGACATTTAAGGGAGAGTATAGGAGAAATTTTTCATGATCTGGAGTTTGGCAGAAATCTCTTATGTATGACACCAAAAGGATATAATCCACAAAAGAACAAAAATGATACACTGGTTTTTGTCAAAAGCTAAAACTTTTGCTATCTTACTGCTAAGAACATGAAAAGACAAGTTCCATATGGAGAAAAAAATTTACAAGGCACCCAACAAAACTCTTGTGTTGAGTCAATAAAAAAAAAAAAATCTCAAAACTGGGCAGTGTGAAAACAAACTGTTTTAAAATGGGCAAAAGACTTGAGCAGACACTGCATGTGAGAGAATGTATATAAGTACAAAAACATGTCCATCATCATTAGTCATTAGTGAAACGCATATTAAAATCTTGATAAAATCTACTACACCTCTACTAAAATGGCTAATTTCTAAAAGTCTGACAGTGCTAAGTACTGATGAGAATATGGAGAAATTGGAACTTGCATTCATTGCTGGGAGAAATGCAAAATGACAGAGCCACTCTGAGAAACAATTTGTCAGTTTTTTATAATCGTACACCTACCATATGATGCAGAAATCCCATTCCTGGGTATGAAATGTATAGAGAAATGTAAGCTTATGTTCACACAAAAACCTGTCTATGACTTTTTATGGCAGTTCTATTCATAAGTGTCCAAAACTGGAAACAATCCAAATGACCTTTGTGTATGTGTGTGTGGGGGGAGGGTGTGAATGGATTAACAAACTGCAGTACATTCACACAATGGAACATGGCTCTGCATTGGAAAGGAAGAAAGCGTTGATACGTAAAACAATTTGGATGATTATTCATGCTGAATGAAAGAAGCCAGTCTAAAAAGGTTATACACTGTATGATGCCATTTACACGACATCCACAAAAAAAACATAACTGTAATGTTGGAGACAGAGCAGGATTTGCCAGGAGTTAGCGGTGAGCGGCAGTTGGACTATAAAGAAGAAACTCCGAAGGGAATTTCGAAGTGGGGTGGGGTGGGGTTAATGGAATTGCTCTATATCCAGATTCTATGGTAATTACATCATTTTTTCATGTGTTAAAATTCATAGGACTGTACACCAAAACAAGTGTTGATTTTACTGTATTGGAATTTAGAAAATAAGAATTTTTTATACCAAAAAGAAAAAAAATTCCTGCCATGATGGCAGTTACAGAGTGGGAGACAGACAAGAAATAAAATTAACGCAAACAGAATTGGGATTGGATATACAACACATGCTAATAGAGGTACTTAGAGCAATTATTTAAAATAAACTTAGGGATGATTTGCTTATCAGTTTTTCTGTAGTAAAATGGTTGCTTCTAAATTAACTGTGATCCAGAAAGCTATATGATCTTACATAGTTAGACATCCCTATGCAAATTTTTTTTCCTGTTAATTTACTTAGTGGAATTTTTCTTCAGAGATCTATGAAGGCAAAATTCTGCCCAAGCCGTCAATATTATTGTAAATTTACGATAATGATGTTTGAATCGATATGCCAACGTTGGCTGAGAATTTGACTGTGTGTATAAATGAAAAGTGAGGAAAACATTACTGAAGCAAAAGGAGAGTTATTTGGCAAAATGATTTGAATTAAATTACCCTGTCTCCCTTCGAATCATTTTGTACATGCAGATGCAATCTTTCCGAGGTGTTGGACAAGTGGTTGCATTCTGTGCCTCAGTTTCCCCATCTGCATAACACAAGGCTAGTTATTCCCTCAACTGATTTCATATCAGTATACACATGGCATATATTTAAGCACAAAGCTTAAAGTCTTCTGAGGAAGAACATCAGAATTTACAAAGTTTCATCCTTTTATTTCTTTAAATCAAATAGATCTTTTCCTCATTTCACAGTTTGAAATCTGAGGAAGAAATTGACAGAAACTTGTAATTAGGGAAATTTAAACTTTTAAAGTTAGAAAAATGTCTGTGTGGCAGAAAAAAAAAGAAAGAGATTGCTTTATACTCTCTTTTTAAGTTGGGAAACCCACATCAAAGAATGAAAGGAAATTTAATTACAGATGCTAGAGTTTGAAGGCTGTGAGAAAAGCCATGTGGAAGAAGCAATATGGACATACCTTAATTTCTTTTAGAAGATAAAGATATAATAAAATATATATGTATATGTGTGTGTGTGTATATTTATAAATATATATATATATATATTTGTATTTCTACTACATTGTAGAGCTAGTATATGTGAGTTTAATATGGTTGTCCTAGAAAGCTTAAAACAGAGGTTTAGTGGAAATAAATATGCATACTTGTTGTTTTCCTTTAAAAATACATATTTCAATATTGGTAAGGACATGTATTTAAATACCAATAAGCCCCTTCTTTCACACATATCATTGTGTTGTTGTAGTGGCACAATATAAAGGGGATATACATACATATTGTATATAAACTTATATTATGGCTACTTACTAGTCTGTCCAATAAAATGTGTGTATGTATGGATGTACCTATCGCTTGTAAGGAGACCTATTTAATAACTATTATTCCTATAGACCGTGTTTTACAATATTACTATTCATGAAATTGGTAGAGATGACATCCGCTGCTGTTAAACAGCTTGTTCACAATATTTGCATTTACTGAACAAGAACTAATGGTAACCGAATTCCTGCGTTAACACAAATTCTGGGCAGCTTAATTCGAGCATAGTGTAGAATTGCTCTTTCTAAAGATAAACTCAAGACTGCAAAATGTCGTGTCTTCTTTCAGATGATCTTTCCTTCAACATTTTTGTTGCCATTACTATCAGGTGTTAAGACTGGATTTTTTACAAAGTGAAGAAAAAAAAGTTAAGTATGGGTAAAAGTTATGTATGGGTAAAAAGTTAAGTATGGGTAAAAGCTTCTAACATTGCCTAACGTAGGGCTCAGCACATAGATACTCTTGTTATGTCCACTTTCTTTGCTATTGTGACGTTCCTAGAGGAATATCAGTGTAAGTGACATCTCAGTGTCACCAGAGACACGTAGTACTTTTCTTTCCTTTTACCCATTATTCATTAGTCAAGTAGGAAGAGTAAAATATTAAAAACCAAGTGGAGTTATCTATTGGATTACATATTTAATATGCATTGGAATTTTGTATTGTTCCAGCTGCTAAGGCAATTGCAACATTTTGCTTTTGAAGTTTCCTGATTTCTTTTTGGTTTGTTTTAATTATAACGTAAAGTTTTCAAAGAGTAAAATGAACTAAGACCAGCGGTCCCACAGAAGCTATGAAACCAGGCAGAAATCTTAGCTACTTCCCACTATAGCACACTGTGTAAATGTGTTTCTGAAACCCTTAAGGTAAGACTTTAAAAAAAAAAAAGTGGACAATTGTCAAGGATGGTTGATTTTTAAGGCTTAACTACCTGAGCAGTGTTCATTTAAAATAACATATGAGCCTCAATCAAAATGATCTAAGCTGAGCAAACTGCTGCTTTGTCCTTCCCTTTCAAGGAAGTTGGAGGTGCTGAAAATCTGTGAGTGAAATTTCTTTGGATACTGCTGCCTCTATTCTTCCTTACTTTTATATACTTTTTTTTTCTCTCTCTCTCTCTCTTTTTTTTTTCTCTGCAGAGCTTTAAAAATGTTCAAGCCTATTGGAAACCTTCTTATAAGAAACTTTTCTACTCAGAATCCAACTTTTTTTTTCTTTTCTCATTCATCAAAATATAAGTCCACCAGAAAGAGTGTGAGGTAACAGTATTATTTCCCTTTGGGAATCATATTTTTCTGTCAGAGGAATAGAGTCCTTTCTAGATTAGTTTCCGTTGTATTGAGGGCTGGGATCCATTATGGTTTTGGGGAGTGTGGCCCCCAACTGTTGGCCAAGGCAGTAGTGGTAGCACCTGGGAGCCAGGAGCCAGTATCTCAGACCTGCTGCTTTGCTAGGCTGGGTTTATTCAGTGTCGTCCTGTCTTTAAAATATTGGCTGACCTTCCCAGAGAACTTCGGATGCTCTCCCAGCATGCTGGGCCTGTGGGCAGCGTTTTCCAAAGTGAACAGATACTCCCTGATGCTTCCTGCTTAAGTAGGTCCACGTGCTCCATTCCAAACTACCAACCTCTAAAAGTGTGACAAGATCAAGGTCATTCCTGAGACATGCCTCAGTGTCCCCTACTTTACTTGACGTTGTCGGCACGTCCTTCAGTTCTGCTTAGAATGCACCATTTCAGGAAAGATTCTTTTTCCTGCATCCTATTTATTGTTTTGTTTCTATCAGCCCTTGTTTAGGACTGTTGTAGCAAAAGTCTAAAATCGTGAGAAAGTATAATCAGGACACCCGAATTCAGGAGCAGACATTTTTTATTTTTTTTATAAATGGCTCTCATAAATGTTTTAAATCTGGTCCAAAATAGTGCTGACCTCCTCCGAAGCAATTCTGTTGACAAGTCTCAGTTTTGGTTGCTTTTTGACTGACCTGTTGATTCAGGGATCAGCTGCCTCCTAGGAAATTGGGGTCAAATGCTATAAAAGCAGACTATAGCAAGGTCACACGCATGAGTCGGAATTGGGAAACTTGATTTGTCTGGCGATCCAATCTGAGTTAAAGATGAGTGCCCCTTGATATCCTTGGAAACGGCGGAAACATCCCCCCAAATAGTGTGTATGTGCAAGTTTGCGTGTGTCTGTTGTGGATTGACCATTTCATCCCAAGTCCTCCCTCTCCAATCTTAGGACTACAGATTTTGTTACCCATCTCCCCCCTTCTCTACCCGTAACACTGTCTGTAACTCAGGGAGGCTCAGAGAAGCCGGAACGTCCCAAATGCTACTTCATTAAGTTAAAGACAAGTACGTTATTTCTTTAAGAAGCAGAAAAAATGGGATGTGTGTGGTAAAATGGTTTAGAAGAAAGCACTTAAGAGGAAAGCCTTGGAAGTTCCAGTGGAGGCGTACAGTAGAGGTCTGGGCAGCAGAAGCATGGCCTCAGCAGAAGGGTGGGTGTAGGAGTGTGTGAGAAACAGTCTCTCCGAGAGCTGCTGCCTAAGCTCAGACTTAATTAGAATTAGCCGGATGAAAGTGAGGAGGTAGGATAAAATTGTTACACTCAAAGGGAATAGCAAGGACCGAATGAAGCCTGCGATTGATAAGGAGATATTCAATGCCTAAATTAGTTTGGGCCTACAATAGTAACTGTTTCTCGAAAGGGTGGAAGAGAAGACTAGCTGAGATGTGACAGACAGTGGGAGTAAGGGGTTTCCTAGTTGCATGGCTCCTTAGCTGGAGCCTAAATTTAAGTCATGGATTTGAGATTTAATTGCTCTCCGAAAGGATGGTGCGTTGTTTTTGAGCCAATGCAATTTGTATAAGATATGCCTGAAATGCCTGGAGTTTCTGTAACAACATAGCAAAATTTTAGTTTTGCTATCAACATCCAGAGGGTACATTTGCTGCAACTGATGAATCTGTATTGATATATCATCACCCTGTAAAGCCCACAGTTCACAGTAGGGTTCATTCTTAGGTGTTGCTCATGCTAGGGGTTTTGAGGGAAATATGTATATACTTCATATATCATGTATGTAATCAATATAACTATTTGTCAAAACCCTCAGAACTGAGGGAGAGAGTGGAAAGGATGGAGAGAGAGAAAGGTGGGTTGGGGAAGGGAGGGAAAAAGAAGGGAAGGGGAGAGAGAAGAGAGAGAGAGAGATCCACTATTTCATCCTACAGCCCAGTTTTGCCGCCCTAAAAAATCTTGTTCTCTGCTTGTTCATTCTTTTCTCCCCTCTGACCCCTGGCAAGCACTGATCATTATACTGTTTCCATAGTTTTGCCTTTTCCAGAATGCTACAGGGTTGGAATTGTACTCAGATTGGCTTCTTTCAGTTAGTAATGGGCATCGAAGTTTCTCCCTGACTTTGCAAGGCTTGATAGCACATTTGTTTTTAGTGCTGAATAATATTTCATTGTCTGGGTATAACATAGTTTATTCATCCACTCACCTACTGAAAGACATTTTGGTTACTTCCAAGTTTGGGCAATCAGGAATAAAGCTGCCGGAATCATTCGTGTGCAGGTTTTTGTGTGGACGTATGTTTTCAGCTCACCTGGGTAAATACCAGTGGCCATCCCCGATTACTGGACCGAATGTCAGGTAAATTCTCCAGCCCCATTGCAGACCGACTGAATCCGAAACTCGGTTTTCTGACTTACACTGTTTTCAACGAGAGATCTGCCGTCATGCTTACCTTTGGGTCTGTACCAGTGTGTCCTGTCTCTGGCGACTATTATGATGTTTACTTATGATTTTGAGCAACTTGATTATGAGGTGCCTTCATGTAGTTTTCTTTATGTTGGGGTTTGTAGAGATCCTTTGCTGTGTAGGCTTAGAAATCTCCCTTGATTCAACTTTTGAGCATATAAAATACAGTTATTATAACTTTTGATATCCTCGTCTGTTAATTCTACCATCTGGGTCAGTTTGGGGTCTATTTTAACTAACTGATTTGTTTTTCTCCTCCTTTAGGGTTTTATGTTCCTGCTTTTGTTTGACTATCTTGTAACTTTTGATTGGATTCCAGACAGTGAGAATTTACCTTGTTGTATGCTGGGTCTTTTGTATTTCTATTACTATTCCTGAACCTTGCAGCCAAGTTTCTTGGAGAAAGCTTGATTCTTTACGATCTTACTTTGAAGATCTGTTTACTTGAATGGGAAGTGTGCTCAGTTTTCTGTGGACCTTCCCCAGTGGCTCATGAACCATGACATTTTTCCAGTCCGGCTGATAAGAACAGGTACTTTCTATGCCTGTCCTGGTGTGAGCACTGGGCACTGCTGATCACTTCTGTCTTTTGGAATGGCTCTTTCCCCGGCTGTGGTTAGTTTGTTTGCATACACGCTCAGGTTAGTATTCAGCTGAATACTTGAAGGGGGCCACCTGCAGAGTTCTCTCTCTACTTGTGTAGCCTTTTCTTCTCCAGGACTCTCTCCTACACACCCCGGCTGCCTTGATGGCCCAGACTCTCTGCTTTCCCTTCTTAACTGAAGGAGTCGGCTGTGGTCTGCGTACTTCACTGCTTCCTGGCCAGGAACCTCTCTTCAGGCAGAAAGTTGAGATGATCAGAGGTCTTAGCTCATTTGTTTCTCATCTCTCCCTGGTTACTGTCTCTCCCTACCTCATTCCAGTGTCTTGCAAATTGCTTATTTTGGGAGGGAGGGTGAATCTGGTCCCCGTTACTCCATCTTCGCTAGATGCAGACATGACCCATCTTTTTAAACGTTAGAGTTCGCTACACAGTGATGGAGGTTAAAGGTAATAATATTTGTTCACATTATTGAATGCTTAGTGTTAGCCAGGTGTGTTACTGAACACTGTACCAGGCTTAGTTTATTTGAACGTCACAATAACTCCAGGAGACAGATGTTATCTGTACTTTACAGGTGCAGAAGCTGAGGGATGAATGGCCCTGGGGCAGCAGAGCCAGTAAATAGCAGCCACTGTGTCAGCATGGGCTTCCTGAACTTGTGTCTTAACCTTGCTTGACACGCAGAGCTGCTGTCCCCAGAAGTAGCTCACCCTGGGAAGGTGCCTGAAGAGTGGGTCACAGCTTGGGCTTCAGGCTCCAATCTCAGTTCTGCCACTTAGGCAAATCACTAAATTTTCTTAGGCCTCAGTTTCCTCATTTGTGAATAGAGGCCAATCACCCCAACCATAGAGAGTTCTTGTGACAATGAAATAAAATAGGAGAAGCAGAGAACCTGGCATAGTACCGGCTCCTCTACTGAGTGCTGGCTGATGAAGTCGAAGGTGTGGCCCTACTCAGCGTTTAAACGTCACGCACTACTAACTGGGTAACAGATCTTTCCCTGCAACTGTGGTGGGAGTGTCCAGCCACTTGGTTTCATTATTTATTTGTTATTAAAATGTATAGCGGGTTCGTTTTCAGAGTGTTTTCATAGCCATCTTCTCATTTCATCTTTACAGTCGCGCTTGAAGAAAGAGCTATTTTTCCTTATTCTTTTATAAAAAGATAAACTGAGACTCAGAGAAGTTAGAAGATGTTCAAAACCCCAGGATTAGCAGGTGGCAGAGCTAAGGTTGTCATGCATGACTTTTCGTTCTCTCTATTAAATTTATTGGGGTGACATTGGTTAGTAAAATTACGTAGGTTTCAAGTGTACATTTCTACAATACATCATGTATCTATTGCATTGTGTGTTCACCACCCAGAACCAGTTCTCCTCCCATCACCATATATTTGACCCCCTTGACTTGTATCCACTTCTCTTCATACTGTGGGCAAAATATCAATCAAAATTTGAAAAATGCGTTGTAAAAGTCAGTGAACTTGTAAGTGGCTGTATTTATATTCTGTATGTGATAATGAAAACCCAAATAAGGGCTATTTTTCCAATTACTGGACATGTGTTTGGTGAAGGACTCCCTGTGTTGCTAAGAACGAAGGGAGAAGATTTTCAACTCTGGCTTTGTTGCGAATTAACATCTGGGCTAAACTTCGTTTTCTGAACGCCGGGTGACTCTCGCAGGATTCCCAGAGATGATGAGATGTACAGAGTTGCAGGATCGAGTTTTTGTTTCTCCTTCTCAACTTTCATATTGTGTGCATTTTTTTAAGAACACCTTTACTGTTTATTTTTAAATGTGATCCTGTGGGTGATACTGGTGCGTTTCTTTTTATGTGTCCAGCATTTACACCTGCAGGCAATCAGAGAGCTCTAGTGAAACTGGCCCGAGATACTTAATAAATTCTAAGCAGAGATGCATAAATCAGCAAAGGGTATTTTTTTTTAGTTTTTTTTTCCCCCTAAAGGGTGTCAAAGGAGAACAGGAAAGCAATGTCTTTAGAGAATTGTTTTCGATCAGTTCAGAAAATACAGGAAAGCCATGGCAGTGCCCAGCGCCGCTTAGCTGATTGTCATTTTTAGGTTTGACGTTCCAGGGTTTAATTGCCTTTCATGTGAACAATAGCAGACATTCTCTGGTGTGCTATGCTAGGACGATAAAAGGGGGTCGTTCTTGCATAGCAATGCCTTTTTTTATTATTAGCGTAAAAAATTAGCAAGCTGGAAGTCGTTAGAAGGAGTTCCACTGGCATTAATTGTAATGCAGCTTGAATTTGTTTGCAGACCAATGCAGCAAGACAATAGCAGGGAGAAAAAAGAGCAATATTAATAGCCTTCTACTTATTGTATCATTTTAGTGGGCCTTAATAAGGTGTCTGCTGTCAACCGGAATTTATTAAAAAAAAAAAAGGGACATAGTAATTGATGTATTGCAGTAAGTATGGATGAGGGCTCAACTTGATTAATGTATGAGTTGGCTTTTTAAGGCATTTTAAAAAGGCTTCTTAACTGGGTCTTAAGAGACTGGCAGAAGCCCACAGTAAACTACCTCTTTGCAGTTGGAAAACAGCCTGACAGCTGCGGATGTCTCTTGTGGGTTTTTCTCTTTTTTTCCCTTCCTGATCAGAGAAAAGCGAAGCAATATACTCCTCGTCAATAATTGCAGTGCTTAAAAATCTTATAAAAGGACTCTGACTCTTCTCTCTAGAGATAACTTTCCAAAGGTTAAATTAGTTTTACTTGTGTGTGCTTCAAATATCATCACTTTCAATGAGGTGTGAATTTGGTTTTTAAATAAGCGGCTATTTTGTGGGTTGCTTGAACCTAGACCCTAGGTAACATACACTGTTTTGATATCAGAGATGGACTTGGTCCAAGAGCAGTTTCAGGTCAACATCAAGTTCTATTTCTTTACTCTTCAATGGCTTGTGATGTTTCCACAGTGTGTGTGTGTGTGTGTCTGTGTGTGTGTGTGTGAAAGAGAGAGAGCGAGCAAGCGAGAGAGAGAGAGAGAGAGAGAGAGAGAGAGAGAGAGACAGAAAGAGAGAGAGAGAGACGGAAAGAGAGAGAGAGAGAGGCAAAGATGTAGAAAAAGACTAATTAAGCAACTAGTCCTATTTTTATAGAAAAAGTAAAGAGCAGTCTTCTCAGAAAATTTCATCAGTGTGAGATCCATTCATCCATTTCTCCTTTTGCTCAACACACTGCCTCTCAACTCAACTCAATATTTTCTATTCACAAGAAGTTTTTGATAGGAAACAAAACAGTTGAGTTATAGTCCCAGGGGAGACATGGGGTGGGAAAAAAATAAGAAGAAGAAAATCGAAATATTTTGCTTTCTTTGGTATCCATGGGTGTCAACACAATGCCCCAGGTAGTAGGTCACCTCTTTTGATAATCATAAAAAGAAGATACTCGAAGAATTGCAAGCTGGCTGGAACTGTCAGGCTGTCACATGGGGAAGGACTGAGGGAGGCACCTCATTGTCATTCAGCACCACTGCCTTAGCTTGAATTGAGAGAAAGCCCATAAACATGAGAGAAAGAAATAAAGGTGGAAGGAGTGGGAGGGGAAACGTGTGCTCTCCACAGTCCTGTGAGGGGACTCCTTTGCTCCGCTGAATTTCCAAGCTGACAACTGTCATGAGCCACGTCGGGCAGGTGCATGGGCGGGGCATCGTTACAGCTGGGCTTGTGTGGTTGGTTCATAGGTGATGTGACGTGTTTGTGGGCGGGCAAGCGAGCAGGTGGAAACAACTGATGGGGCGAATCAAGTGTCGATGTGTCACAGAGAGGACACATTCAGACTTGTTGCTGCCTTGGGTTATCCTTACCCTGAGATAAAAAACAAACAAACAAAAAAAAAAACGGCATTTGTTTGCCACTTCAGCTGGCCTCCAGAGCTAACTTACCTTTTAATTTCACACTTTTTTTTAACTGTTCATAGTTTGTCTTTTCTTACTGTTAGATGGAAAAATATACCCATAGAGGTGTCTCCAAGAATTAAATGAGATAATTCACAGAAAGCACTTACCCCAAATAGACCAAAATAGACATGCATGTCAGCTGTAATAACATCCACAGCCACTTTAAACTAAAGAGGGAGCTACTGTTTGTTGTTTCTTAAGTGCTGTCTCCAGGAACCTGGCTTTATCCCTAATCCCTGTTATTGTTAAAGCCAACTTTAACAGGAGTGTTTTGTTGTTGTTATTGTTCCAGAAGATTGAATCCAAGCATCATACCAGTTGCCCATAAGTCCCAACATTTTGAAAACAACTAAAAAAATGTTACCTTTTTTTTCTTCTGGATGAAAATGCATGTAGGATACGTTCCTCCCAAATGAAGCCCAGCATTGACCCAGAGAGCTAATCCAACAGACTCACCAAGGCCTTTCTGTTGGTCCACAGGTGTTTGCAGAGACAAGGTGTTTCTAGAGCATTGAACAGTGTGACTGCCATTACTGGTGTCCACTGGCAGCCCCCAATCTATGTAGATATCCCCATTCCCATGGTGTTCACCTCTTTCAGTGTCTTCTGCCCTGAAACATGAAAGTGGAAAGGGTGAGTACACTGACACTGGGCAGTTGATTCAATTGCATTTCCACAAAATGTACTGAGTGCCTCTTGTGCTCACCCTTGTGTATACATTTGAGTACCTACAAGGTATTTGTTAGATGCGCTAAGTTGTACAAATGTGGATAAGACAACACCCTGATCTTCAGCAGATTACAGCCTAATAAGGAAGACAGGGGACCTTTGTGGCAGCTGCAGAAAGCATCCAGCTGAACCTCATGCCCAGCTTCTTCAGAAAGTATTTGATGGTGCTATGTCTGAGTTTTCCCTTCTCTATATCAGGTTTATCAGTGTTTCAGATTTAATAGAAAGTATGCATCTTCTAGAAGGTATAAATAGAGTTTGAAAAACGACAAATGGGGTGTGTGTGTGTGTGTGTGTGTGTGTGTGTGTGTATACACATAGTGAGAGAGAGAGACAGAAAGAGATTAATTCAACTGCTTATCCATCTCTTCATAGAGTTGAATTAGTTGAACCATTTCATGAAGAAATTATCATGAAGTGGTTGAAAAATAGGAAAGATGGAATAAAAAGACGATAGCTAGAGATAGTGATCAAAGGAAACACTGTGGATGTCTATAAGAATAAAGATTTCGTTGGGACTAGGGGTCAGGGAATGGCATCTGGGAGAACCAGCCAACTTAGCTGGTCTTCGACAGAGAAGTAAAATGGGATGTATGAATACAATGGGGGGAAGGTGAGTGGGACATAAATGAGTAGGTATATGTGTAAGGGGGTATTTATGGCTCGGGGACTGTGTGAATTAAGACAAGGATGTTTGAGAGACAGAAGGCTGAGGAGCTGGAGCGGGCAAGTGTGTATGTAGAATTGGTGGGATTGCTAAATAGAAGCTAAATTCAGGGCACATTAGGGAAGATCTCAAGTATTATACAAAAGAGTTTGGAGTTTACTGTTTACTATATAGGAACCCATGTCATTGAACATTTTTGAGGTTGGCTATGACATGACCCACACTGGATATTGGCAGCCAACTGGCAACCTATGAGAGAGGAGCTGACGAAGGCATAGAGTCCACTCTGAAAATTAAGCCTAGATTATTTGGCCACCTAATTTTTAAACTGTATACATATGTATTTGAAATCTCGGTAAATATATTTAGCACATTATAGGCATAATAAAATGTTCTGTGGAACTGATCAGTACTTCTTGTAGAAGGATGGAAAGTAAAATGCATGACACCTCTCAGAGTCTTCATTTATGCAGAATGAAAATTTGAAGGTATACTTAGAAATATTCCTAATGAATCATCCACCCAAAAAGAAACTTCATAAACTTCTTGCTACCGAAGAAAATACCTTCAGTGTGTACAGTTCGAAGAGTCATGTCCTATTTTTAATCCAGGACACGAGCTGGGAAAACCGTGGTGTGAATGGCTCAATATTTTCATTGTTCTTGTAAGCTGTATTGAAGGAATCCAGACGGCCTTCTAATGGGAACGACACTGAAAGTTTAGCTAACGCGGTTGACATTTCTTAATATTTGAGGAACATGGGCTTTGAAATTTCTTTCGTTAATCTGTTTCCCAAATAATCAGTATCAAAGCTAGTTTTTAAAATAGATTGTTGGTGATAGCCAATGCTGAAATGAAGCAGGAAGAACCCTTTTGATCCCTTGGGAGTAAACTGGGTATGCAGATAATCCTGAACAAGAGCATTTCTGTTCATTTGCTATCCAATGTAATACAAACAAGGGGAATTTGAGTTCAGCGAAAGATAAATAAATACATAAATAAATGAAAGTCTCCTATAGGCTTTTGAAAGCATACCTTTAAATATCACAAGATAACGATTTGTATAGCATTGTTACCTAAGGCATTTCTTGTCTTCTGCTGGGCTCATGTGACAAATTCCAGTTGATAAGCCCCAGACTCTGGAGTCACTTGTCTGGCTAGTTATTAAGATTAAGATAAGTACTAAGAACGAAAGATACAGTGCTTTGTACTACTTTCATGGGACTTGGCCACCTAGGATTCTGAGTGTAAACAATGAATTAATTCACCCTGATTCCCTTTCAAACCTGAGGGGAACACTGTAAATATTGGTAAAATATGATTGAAGCAGAGTATGAAGATTATTTTTTAATAGAGAATATTTTAATTACCCCAAATCCTAAAATATGTATAAATGTGGCAATAAGTTTGTAGAAAAGAGATTTAATGTCTAATTTTCTTGTTATATTGGTATTCAGAAATAAAGAAATAATAATGGATCATACATAGGTAGTTCATATAAAGGCAGTTTATTCTCATAGGATAGGCCAAAAGGAAAAAATACAAGCTATTTAAGTGCATTTAGGGGACTTTAAATGAAAGATATATTAGTAAAGAAATCTATTTCTAATGCATATTCAAAGCTAATATTGCCTATTAAATGCTTCTCACTAATTTTTCAAAGAGTGAAAAAAGTGCCCACACTGCTCTCTAAAACTGATGGAATGTTCCAGAGGCACACCAAAGAGAGACAAATATTTTCTGAAGTTCAGTCAATGATTCACACTAAATATAGTAAATATGGGCTTTGCTGCAAATTGGTAGGCCGCATTTCCAGCCCAGCAAAGTTTAACTGTCTCTGAGATTGCCGGAGGAGTGATAGAAAGGGGCAATTTAGGAACCATCCCGTTGCAACACGCTGTGCAACGGAGATCACTGGGTAGCTATTAATTTTTGTTAATGAATTTAAAACTAGATGTATGGAAATAGTTATATGAAATGTATACACTGCTAAACAGTTAACTAGTCCTTAGGGCTTAAGTTTAATTATCTCTGTGTAAATCATTTTTGAGCAGGGAGATCTAATGAGTCAAAAAGAAAAAAAGAAAAAGAAAAACCAAGACACCAAGACACCATTTGTGTCTAGCTTTGTAATGACTGCTGAACACAACAAGCCAGCTACTCCAACCTGCAGATAGAGAAATAGTCCCATGCCCCGTGTCCGTGGAGGGCTCAGTGCTCTTGGTAGCCCTGGGCAGGGCTGTGTGATTTGCTGCCTTTCCATCCCAGAACTGTATTCGGCGGAGCTGATGGTCCTGTTCAGTGTGTGCTTCTGGACACCTCTCTGCTGTTTGGTTGTCATACTAGGTCCCTTTAATCCAGTGGTTCTCAACCAGGATGGTTTTTCCCTTCGAGGGGATACTTTTGGTTGTCACAACTGGGTGGTGGCTACTAGTATTAGAGGCCACAAATGCCACTAAACATCCTACACTGCAAGAGAATGATCTGGCCCCAAAAGTCAGAAGTACTGAGGTTGAGAAGTGCTTTCTTATTTCAACACTTTGGAACACTGATTTGTGATACGGTTTTTAAAAATATAGTAGCCACAGAAGAAGGCAAAAATGGTGTCATCACCCTTCCACGCCCTACACCTATTGGTGTGTTTTAGAGCTTTAGAGGGCAAAGCCAACCAGATATCCAGTGTCGTACCTGGACCCTTCACTTTAGCAGTTGTGGTGTATTGATAAGAGGCCGGGAATGAAGGGCAAGTTCACCCAGGGCTTAGCACCCCTCTGTCACAGAGTTGCAGACCTGGACATGCCCACCTTAGAGAGATACAATATGGCGAAGGATAATGACAATTGCTCTGCCAACACAGGAACCGGGACCGAAGTGACACATGAGATTCACTCCGGCTCCGTCCTCCCTGATTGGTTGTGGGGAAAGGGATGTGTCTATACAGTTAGGAAGAAAACACGACAGGATGCACTAAAACCTGCCTGTAGTCCTCTGAAGAAAGACATTTTAGGAATTAAAATGTATCCCTTTCTACCCCAGTTAAATCACAGTGCCTTTTAAATCACGAATTCTCTTGAGACATTCATTGAGATTCCTTCTCTGCGGAGAATAAAGATAAACAGCAAATAGGCCCTTTGGTTTCTGAAGGAAAACTAAAATTGGAACATAATGCCACGTTAGAGTCAATGTGTAGTGAAAATGCTAAATGTTACTTGAGAACTCTAGATAGAAGATATTTGTACCTGCACATATTTTCAAATATTAATAATATAGCTTTCTGGTAACAGGAATTGTGCAGACAGCCATAATATACTGTATCTGGTGTTGTCAACTCAGCTTTGCGGCCTCAGCAGTAATCATAATATGTGATTCACAACCCTCTGTCCTGCTCATTTTAAAATTAAAAAAAAAAAAAAAAAAAAGGTGGCAGGCACCCTGGTGTTGATGGCGATTGCATTACTTACCTGGAAGGGATACGGAGTTAGCAGGCCCTGAAAATTCAAGCAACTCCATCTTGTCTTGGTTTCTGTGACTAAATAGAAAGTTATCTTTGAGGAGAATTGCATAAGAGAGTGTCAAGTGAAACTGAAGACCCAGGCTCAGCCTTACCTGGTTCTCAGCTTCCCTTCTTCTTGAGGAGTGTTATTTGGCTCAAGACTCCTCCGCATATCCAAAATAATGATTTTGTTATTATGAAAAATGAAGCACACACCGTATTTGAGATCACTGATGGGAATGAAAAAAAATCTGTCACAAATATTCACAGCCTTTGACACAGTGATTCCACTGTTAGGCCTCTTGAGAAAGATCAGAGATATCTATTCTAGACCAGGGGTTGGAAAGGCTAACTGTGGTCCTGGAGCCAAACCCTGTCCAGTGTCTATTTTTATAAATAAAGTTTTATTGGAATACACTTACATCCATTTCTCTCTATGTTGTCTAAGTTGTGGCAAAATTGAGTAGTTGAGACAGAAACCATATGGCTTGCAAAAAATCAAAAATATGCAGAAAAATTTGCCAGCCCCTATAGACAGAGACATTGTTTACTTTTTTATTTATAGTATAAATTTATTATAGCACATTGCTAACAGGATAGAAATAAACACCTCCAATAAAATATTCTGTCTTGCCCAAAATGTTTATCAAGAATTTTTGAAAACATAGAAATATTTTCACAATGCAGTAAGTGGGGAAAAAAAGTAGACTTGTAAACTGTATAAGATATTAACTATGTAAAGATGTCCGAAGAGAATAGATGGAATGCAAACAAAGCACAGAACAGTTATTTAGGGGTGATAGGATTATGGGTAATTTTAAGTTTCTTTTTTTCACATGATCTAAATTTTCTAGGTTTTCTAAATTTTCTGGGTTTGTCTGTTTTGTTTTTTAATTTCACTGTCAGGGATTTTAAAAGGCTACATGTTTTTGATGTTAAAAAAAAAAAAAAAGGAGAAGAGGCACTGAGAATACTCCTGTAGATTGCTTCCTTCTTGGAACAATGGAATCGCAGTTTGCTTTCTCTTCTCAGAGACACCCTCGCTGGAGGCTGTCTCGCTTTGCCAGGAGAATGGAGTGGCATTCACTATAGCACGTGCTGTTGCTCTTTAGATCCAGAAATTTATCAGATGAGCTGAAATCAAAGAGTAAAGACTTGGGGGAATGTGATGCCTGAAGTTGGATATTTTGGAAGAAAGTTCCAGACTTAGGTTGTCCTGGGAGAGGGCAAAGCTGAGTTAGGTCCTAAGAGGAAGCCACGGGCTCTTTGAGGTAGAATAAGGGGAGCAATGAAGTTTATAGGCGGCGGACTGGCGCCGGATATGAGCGATTAAGAAGCAGCTCTGGCAGGCATCACCCATTTCCCCATTTTGCCAGACCCGGCTTTGCTCTGAGTTAGCATTCTTTTTCAGTTCTTCCATGTCTCCTACCGAAGCAGATGGTAACTACAATGACCAGCTTTGTGTTTCTACAGGAAGTAGAACAAGTGTACTGTATGAATATTATTGTTACATTAGATTCTTTATTGTGTCACTGGTAAAATTAGGTGAAGAAAATTTGTGTCATCTGTAACCCTATTCTGATAAATAATTTTGCATGTTTGACTAGCTCTGATTGAATTAGATTGATTCACATTTAACAAATATTTATGATACCATTTTTATGAATGAATACATGCCAAGTACTATTCCTAGCACTAAAGACACCAAGAAGAACAAAGCAGAAAGGCATTTTTCTGCCCTCCTGTAATTTGAGTCATGGGGTGGGGAAACAGATAGTAAACATGCATACATACATGCATGTATACATACATACACCATTTCAGAAACTGATAAATGATAAGAAGACAGTAAAACAAGGTAATGAGCTTTGAGAGTGAGGGTCGGGAAAGTGCTACTTTAGTTAAGAGTCACCTGGGGGTCCTCTGTGGAGAAAATATTTGATCTGAGACAGGAATAATGAGGCAGAATCTGCCAATGCAAAAATTCAGTTCTGTTCAACTAAACAAATATTTGAATTGCGTCAGGCACTATGTGGTCACTTGGGCCATAGTAGTGAGTGAAATGAAGTCTCTCCTTGTATGGAGGTAGGTGTATCTGTGTGTGTGCGTGCATGTATGGTGCATATATTACCATTTTCCATGCGCACACACAGAGGAATGCTATGAAGAAAAGTAAAGCAGAATGAGAGAGCGAGAGCCCATAACTTGCATGGCACAGGGTGCCTGGGTGTTATTTTAGCAGAGTCAGGGAACAACCTATGTGTTTTCCTCTGAGTAGAAAACTGAGAGTAGTTAGGGCCACGTTTTAGAGGAGAGCATCCAAACAGAGGGCCTTAACAGGGGAGAAATTTGGTGTGTCTGGATAATAGGCAGAAGGCCTGTGCGGCCAGAGCTCTGTGTGTGGGTTGGACTGTAGTAAGTATGGCATCAAACTGGGCACAGTGGATTGTGTCAGGCCTTTTAGACTAAGGGGGGCGTTTAGATTTTATTCACTTTACCAGAAGCAAGCTTTGGGAGGTTTGGAGGGGAGTGATTCCGGGAGGTTTCCCCTTAGCTGAGGAACTTAATAGAAATAAAAGTGCAAAAGAAGATATAAATACTTATTTTAGAGTGTAAACTACCCAGATGATGCCCATCCATTCAGTTCTCCCCTGATCAGAACGTTTACTTGAATTGACCTCAGAAAGAATGAAAGATTTAGGGAGGATCTGGTTCCAAAGTCCCCAGCTTTGTGATGAATGTTGATCTGGCTGGAAGGAGGAGAAGCAGAAGTATTCTTCCTCTCCTTTTCTCCCTCCATTCATCCTCTTATTTTATTACAAAAAGAATTGTATTTTCGTCTCTTAAGTGCTGCTGCATATTAAGATAGCAAGCCAAAGGAGAATGCACCCAAACAGTACAAGAGGTAAAACTGGGGCAATTCTTGGTTTCCTGAGGGCTATAATTAAAGCTATCTGGATTTAAAAAAAAAGAGTCATTCCTATTCAGATTTATGTTCCAAGGAAACAACAACAACAACCAAAAAAAAAAAAAAAAAAGGAGAAAGAGTGGGGAAGTGAAATACCAAAAAAAAAAAAAAAAAAAAAGAATCCCTCTTAATTCCAATGTATTCATCTCACCCATCAGAAGAAATGGCATTAATTCAGGTACCCAATTACAGTAATGTGGTTCAGAGCACCTCCATAGGTGTTTCAGTCTCAAGCCAGGGCTAACATTTGTAATCCTTTAAATGCACTTAAGAAATTGATGTTACAGACCCCCAATCTGTTAGGGGCCTTGCTTGCTGGGTGACTGCAAAGTGTCCCACCATTAACTGGATCATCAGAATGTGATCCGCTTCCTGGTTTCTGGATTATGGAAGACTAACTCTGCTCTGAAGTGTTGAACCAGGAGCTCCTTTTGTTGCAGAATTTGACCCTTAATGTAGATAAGTGGTATTTTTCATCAATCTTAGCTTGCATTAAAAAAGGGGAAATGTCAATTCAATATGGGGCATTTAACTTAATTCAACATCTTTTAATTTAATACCTTGGAAAAGTTAGTCTCTATGACCTGCCTCATACTTCTGCTGATGGAATATTTTGTAAAGTCCTGGTGAAAAAGGTTTGCTTCCATTTGTTAATAAAAATCACACTTTGGAAACTCCCTGCTTATCATGTTACAGTTGCCAAAAAACAAACTCGCAAACCTCTGGCAAAACAGAGCAAGACAAAAATCAGTTTCTCAACAGCTCCCTTTGTTGGGACAGTGTTGGAAAGATGCGTAGAAATAATTTTTCTTTTTTAAAACAAGAACCTGTGTTTGAGCTATGGAACAACTGAATGGTCAATTAGAGTGCCTGGTCTTCGTGAATTTAGGATGAGGTAGAAGGGGTGATTTTATTCCCTTGGAGGCTGAAAGAAAGAAAGAATTAATCCACCCTAGTGCCTGTTCACAGTCACTAATGTTTTGATGGTATATATCCCACAGGAATAAAGTCTTGATTCCAGTTTAGTGGGTTTATATGAAATTCTACCAGCTCAGGGAAGAATACCATCCTCGCATTTGTGTATATCAGCTCACACCTGGCACCAGAAGCCATAACACAGTCGTCAGCCATGCTTTACTTCTTCAGAGATTTGTGGTAAATATACACTGTCAAATCTATAGCATGTCTGCTTCTTGGGTTAGTAGGGGCACTTTCCTGCCAATGGGTAGAGACGCATGTCTTCCTGTGAAAACAATTTGCAACTCATTAAGATGGTCAGGTTGGTCTCTGGCCGGGTTCTCCTGTAAGCCTGTCACATACCACTTAACTGGAGTCTTGGGCGATGGTTTGGTTGCTGCTGCATCTCCAGGCAGAAAGTGTATCTGCCTCTTGCTTTAAGGATGCTGTGGGTTGGCGAGAGAAGTAGAGTTTGTGACAGGGTACTCTCTGCTGGCTCCTGGTGCTTGGACACATAGAATCGCAGACATAGCCACGGTGACCAGCCCCCTGCTGTTCACTTGTCCACAGCTTCCCGTTCCGACTTCTGTATGCCCTCGGTCCTAATGGGTCCCTTGGTAGTACATGGTTTGCACCCACAGATGGACGAGGTACCTTGTGAACGTATGCTAGACTCCCCTTGTAAGCAATATCTTAATTGAACTATGGGCCAGGGTTTTCCTAAGCCACAGTATGAGGATATAAATTCAACTCTGAGACAGAAAAGGAAATTAAGAGCCTTACATAGAACTAGGCACTGTGATGGGTTTGTAGCATAGAATTTTGTAAGTAAGGTTGTCCTGCCTCAAAAATGATCTTTGGTTGTTGGGTATTGTCGTCAGTTTTGCCAGTATGCATAGTGGTGACAAATATCTTCTGGTCTCACGTTGTTCCATCTGACAACGAGCTTCTAGACAAATGAGCTTTATCCTCTGTAATGGCCAAAAGTCTGTTTTCTAGTCAGGGTTACTTATTTAGGTTTGAAAAATGAAAACTAGATGTGAACACTAGACCTCATTATGAAAAATATGTACCCCCCTTTTTATTTTTAATCATCTATGCCATCCTAAGCCCACATAGTTCCTCTTGTTTGTCTTTTTTAAATGTAAAAATCAATTTTTTTTTTAAGTGGCGTTGCTCTATTTGCTGAACCTGGATGAACGGGCACGTCCATTTCCCAAAGATTTTATGTTGAGCCAGACACGTACCTTTTTGTCTTTTATTCCAAACTGCAAGCTACGTCTGTCCCTGCAGGGCAGAGGTGAGGTTCAGAGGTGCTAGCATGATAAAGTAAACCTGCTATAAGCCATCTGTCTTACTGTTTTCGGTTTTCACCTGGTCTCCCCGGTCCGAGGAGGAATGCTTAACTGTTCTCCAAAGTGGGCAGCAGAATGCTCGTTGGCCTGTTCCTCCATGTTAAAGCGCCACCCTCAATGAAGCCAGCAGCTGTTTTTGCGCAGTGTTCATGTACCTTTACAGTTTCCTTCCTGACTGAATTCTTCTAGAACCCCTCCAGGACAAGGGTAGTGAGCAAACCAGGGCTGACCACACCACCAGCCCGTGGTGTTAAGAGTCAGATGTTTACCCTGAAAACAGGGCTGTTTTGTGCACTCAGATTTCCTGAAAAAAGGAGAAGGGCTGTTGGGAGGCCATTGCTGGGAATTTGTCCAGTGTGGGGGGGAGGGGAGAAAAAAAATTCCCCCTACTCTGCTAGGTTCTTAGCTGAAATCACCTCTGTAATAAAAAGATTAACAGGAGAGAGAAAAAAAGTTTAATAACATGTATACCTCCTTTGCACATGGGACAGACCCAGTATAACCAAGTCACTCCCCAAAATGGTCCAAGCCATCACCTTAATATGCTGAAGACCAACACTTTTGGAGACTGAAAAACAAACCAGTTTCTGTAGCCTGATCACAGCTTCTTTTATCCATTACCAGAATCAGAACCAACTTTCACTCGATGACGTAAAAAGGTTATGATTGGAGTAAATATGAAATGATTTCATCCTTTCTTCTCAATACCTGGTTTCAGGTGCTGTGCTCGGAGAGAGAACTTAGGCAGGAGAAAGGGGTTTCTTCTTAGAGACATGGAGAACACAAGAGCTAGCAGTCAGAGTGGCTTTGGTCTCCATTCCATGCCTTCTGAGGTACAACTAGACAAGTGAAGAGCCAGTTTGGGGGGAAACAGATTTTTAAAAAGCTCACTCCAAATTTTGGGTTGTAGTAGAGTTAGCTATCGGCTGTCCTAAATCTGCTCTCCCTATTAATGAACAAACAAACAAACAAAAAACACAAACCTTGCAATGCAAAGCTTGTGAAAGCTAGATAACCTTGTAACCTATTTTATAAGAAGTCTGCACCCATAAGTCTTAGACAGAATTAATTTCAGCACTTTTTAAATTGTTAATCTCACAAAAGACAGCTCCCCAGCTGATCGCACAGGTCGCCTTTTCACGTGTGGAAAGCTAGTCTGCTGGAAGCTGAGGTCAAGGTCTGCAGCTCAGCCCCCCCGCCCCCAGCCTGCTCTTTAGTTTCTCGTTGACTTTCAGAATAAATCCCCATCTCCTCTATCCCACTAGGTCAAATTCCCTGGATGACCGGTTGACTTGAGGAACCTTTGGGCTCTGGACACAAACCCATTGGTTTATCTCAGGATTTGCTTGTCCTAAATCAGTGACTCCCCACTTCTCCTCGTGATGACCATTGGACAGCAGCACATTCATTCAAGCATCACACGACTGTTTCGGTATTCTAAGAATTGGAAATTTCTATAGAAAGGATTGCATGTTTAAAAGTTAACTGTATCAATACCTTACAGTTAACTGTAAGTGGACCCGTGCTTCAGATAGTTTATTTGGTGTCCCTTCTTTGTATGGGGTGGTCTTATGGTTGATCTGCCCAGTACTAAAGCGTGCAAGCATTTGCCTTTTCTTCTTCTTTCTTCTTTTCCTTCTTCTCCTTCTCCTCCTTCTTGTCTCTCTCTCTCTCTCTCTCTCTCTCTCTCTCTCTCTCTCTCTCTCTGTCTTGGTGTGGGCGTGCCTGTACACCTAGCAGTCTGTTTTATGGGGATTATCATTCTCAGTTATTTCTCTTCTCCCTCCACCTTTTGTCTCTGCCATTCAAACCAATTTCAGCCATCCACCAGCTCTCATTTGGGATAATAGCCTCTTCTTTTGCCATCGTCTTGTCATGTTTGATTCGGCGGCACAAGGGTTTTAAATTAGCCCAAACGTTTGCATGCTGGGCTCACTCTGCTGCCACGGCGTGTTCTGAAGCCACCATACCACTCGGTGCTGGTATCAACGCTGGCTCAGAACACAGGAAGACATGGTTGGTGACTGTAGTAAAACTTATTCTTGCCAAGCCTCTTTCATACAACAGAGAGGGAGAAGGAGAGAGAGCTCCTGTAGTCTGCTCTTCCCATTGTGCTGATGCCGGGCTCCCGCTGGGAGATTATGATCTTGCTAGGCCCGTGATTGGAGAAATAGAAACAGTAGAAAAGTGAAATAAATAAGAGATGTGCGGTGGAAATGTAATGGCTGTATGCGATGTCAGAGGGGTAGTAGGTTGGGGGAGGGGGTTATCACTTTGTGAGGGGTATAAGTGATAAATGTCTGACTATTACAGTGTTTTGTACACGTGAAACTTAAAAACAAACAAACAAACAAAAAGATGTGCAGTTAAATTCAGTGACTTCCTGCTGATGGGTTTTAACACACTGGTGAGAGACCAACCTAATTTTCTTATTTCGTTTTCCTCACCCTGTCCTAAGCTAATTTATTGGAGACTAACAGGACGGATCTGGCCCCTGAAGCTTGTAGGTATAATCACAATAAAGGAAACGAAGACAAGAAAGGTTTTTGTTTCTAACATGATCTGCTGTTGATATGTCTGAATTGGTCCTTAGCGTAATCCAAAACCTACCAGTTACTTTCAGTATTTTGGTTCGGTTTGAAAATCACTCTAGTGATAAACAATAGATTTGGAATTTACCATTCCAGATTTTTATTAAGATAGCAACATTGGCTACCTCCCACACCCAACATAAGCAGCACTGAGAGCCCCCAAAATGTTCTACTTGTTTTAGAGGTAAATACCTAGGTGAGAGTATACATTTTTTTTTTTTAACTCTGCTGCCTGAGACAATGTGACTCTATTGAGCTAGGTCCCCACGATTTTAGAACAATAAGATACAAAGTAGAAACTTCAATAAATCAAACCGTTGTTTTGTGTACAAGGCATCCCAAAAATCACTTTAGCTAAGGTCTCTCATTAAGTGTTGTAATATAAATATTGCAGCCTTATATCTTTTTTGAGCCTAGCTTTACTATTATATGTGACTCCTGTTACCGGTAGCTTTTAATTCTTTTAAAAGACTGGATATTGTCACACATTTATTGCCACCTGCTACTCCATCCATTGGCAAGTTAATCAGAGCTTTTGGTGTCTTCTCTCCTCTCCCACCTCTGGTGAAGTGCCCCTCCCTGTCAAAGCTGATCCAATCCTTCCCGTGTTCTCAAAGATTCAACTCTGTCAGTTCCCTCCAAACGTACTAGATACCTCGTCCTACTATAGGAAAAAGAAAAAAGAAAACATAAAGCAAACACACGAAAACATCTTCCCTACACCTTGACAGTGGGTCACACTGCTGCCTTGCTTTTCTTATTTTCTTCACCATCAGTTGTCTCATAAAAATGTTCTGTGAACCTGATCTCCACCGAGTTGGCACAACCTACTCCTCAACCCCTTGTGATGGTACCACTTTGCTATTGTCCTTCAGTTGCTGTCTATTTGGTCACCAAGTGACCTACCAACCATGGAACCCAGTGATGTTTTCTCAGTCCTCATATTCTTGAACTTTCTGCTGCATTTAATGGGCCTTTTTTTTTTTTTTTTTTGCTAATATGTCCTTGGTCCTCAGCTTACATGACCCTGTACATGCCTGAGTTTCTCCCTGTTTCCTAGCCAACGTTTTATTTTCATTGCCACTCAACCGCTAGCCCCTGCCATCATCCTTTTTTCCACGAGTAGGACTTCAAAGCTTAGGTCTATGCGTGCAATACCCAGCTGTACATTCCAGTCTGGACCTGTCTCCCAATTTCTAATAACACTTCAAAATGCTGGTCAAAATCACTTGGATGAGCTGCCTGAAGCTCAACATGTCCAGTTTCCAAACGTTTTTCTTCTCTTCCTTTTCCAGTTATCACTTCCTGACTGTCTGATTCTGTGAACGGTCTACCCCTTACTCCAGTGTCCACCCTAAAAAAATTCTAAGTCATCTGTGACTCTATCCAGTTCTACAGCTTGTGAAATGCGTTAATGGTAGAATGTTTTATTTCCCCCTCTTTGCGGTTCTCTTAGTTGGACAATGTTGTCCCCAAGTTTATTCTACAAAGAAGGAGCCAGAGACCCCAGGTGTCATCTCCCCTTTGACATTCAAATGCCCCGTACCCTTAACTGCATAGGAGATAAGCCCCTAACATGACAGTTGGGGTCCTCAGGCCAGCCTCCGCATGTGTGTTACCCGTATTATTACACGGACACTTGCTTGTCTTGTAGAGCTATGTGTGGGTAGCAGAGCATTGGGTGGCAGGTTTTCCCCGGCAGTGTCTCCGAAGTACACTTTTTAGGTGAACGATGGCAGCAACTATGCAGAGAGAAATTTGGTAATTGGATTAACCACCTTGATTTCGACATATGATCTTTCTCTCCCCTAAATTGAGCCTTAAGCAGTGTCT
Source organism: Rhinolophus hipposideros (assembly GCF_964194185.1). Classification (NCBI taxonomy): domain Eukaryota; kingdom Metazoa; phylum Chordata; class Mammalia; order Chiroptera; family Rhinolophidae; genus Rhinolophus; species Rhinolophus hipposideros. The sequence continues at coordinate 8,619,365 of NC_138072.1, read as the reverse complement.
CCTGTCTATTGCTTTACAAAAGGAATAAGAATGAAGACGGAATGAGGGTACTAATTGGCCAATTTTCTATGTCAATTTTTCCCCAGAAACAATGAGTCCAGATTTTGAAGAATGACCAAACTACCTAGAAGCTATAAAATGTCAACATACCATAAATAGCAGAGCTACAAACAGATATTTTGTAATTATTATTAGAACAGGAAATCGTAGCTAAGGTTACTGATGATACATACAGTTTTGGAACTGGGTATCAAATGCTCTGCATCTTTTATTGAATTCTTAGGACTAAATGGATTGCCTCACCTAATGTGTTACTTCTAAATTACTCATTTTCAAAATGCTCTGTGATCAAATGCTATTTTTATAAAATATGAAGTGTACTATTTGTTCGTTTGATAAAATATGCAATTTTCCCATCAAAGATCAATCCACAGGTGACTTTTTAAGCACTTCGATATGCAAAATAACACATGAGACAAGTGAAGAGGTTTGGGCTCATCTGTTCTGGGGCTTCAGAGCAACACGGTGAAGAATCGTGAATTGTCCTGCTAGTTTCATCAGTGCCTCTCGGTGGTTCTCACAGCAGGTCCTTGAATAACATTATTTCGTCCCTCGTCGGTTCTTTGTAACATTGATGAGATGCCATAGATACTTAACTCTTCTTTACATCAAGTAGCCTCTGATAAAATCGGTTTCATTACATATCTTGTGCTAAAAGTCAAAGAACCTACCAATGATGTGAAGGGCTTACTTTTCTGATGTGACTCCCATAAATCTTGGGAGATAACCTCTGGGGGAAACATGGCAGCAAATTAAAAAGTGGTGGTGGTGATGAAGGGATTTAAAGAAGAAAAGGGTAGACTGAAGCTGAGGTACACTGTCTGCCCCCAGACTTTGGTGTGTTGGGGTCCACTATCAGATGGGACAGTTTATTAGTGGATATGATCATTTTACCACAGTAGCTTGCGGGCTTTCATTTCCAGAGTTGTCAGATGTAAGACAGTTCTCAGGCCTTGGCTGTTTATAGAAATGCTTATACTGTATATATAACTTTGAAGCAGATGACATTTCAGTCGGTAACTTGTCTGTCTCTCCTGGAGAAGGAGAATAATGCTCCTATTTTCCACCTACTTGAGGAACCTGGCCAAAACTAATAGTCAAAAGGAACTTTCTGTTCAGCTTAGGAGCTTCAATCATTATTGAGCAAGAAGGAATTCCCCAAAATGTGTATCATAATTGTCCTTTTCCCATACAGTGTTTTACTTTTCTATAAAGTACCTGCTGTTCTTGAGTAGAAATTGTGGTGGCTTTAAAAAAAAGGAGGGGGGGGTTGTTTAAAGGAAAATAATTAATCAAAGTGATATAATGTTACATGCAAATGATATCCAGTGAGCAATTTTACAGTGCTTGCTTGTGGAGATGAATGCACTGTCTGGTTTTGCATTGCTGTGTTGCCACGTGTACAGTGTGAGAGCCCAAAGGGATTTTGGGCACCTTGAGGTCTCCATGTAGCAAAATAAATCATTTGCAGACACTGACAGCTCTTGGCTGTCCATCCAGGTGAAGGGTAGGGTCTTTGAACTTAACACACACACCACCATCACAGCCACCACCATCGCCACCATCAGCACCATCACCACCACAACCACCACCACCACCACAACCACACCATACACACACACACCAGGTAAGGGCCCAGTGAATGGAATCTTCCTCAGTATTCTTGGGCTTATTTTTACTCCATTTGACCAGGTCCTACATTTAAAGACCCAACAAGGCCTCAGCAATAATAACAAATCCTGGTTTTCTTCAATTCACTGCCTGGAACATTATTTGTAGATGATCAAGAATTAACTATGTCCAAATGCCTATCATGTTGTCCTGGGGGAGAATGACCTAAATTTGTTATCTAATACTTTACCTAAGATAATTTCAAATGTATTTGCTACTGTATTTCTATTCTGATTTGGTGATAAAGTTTAAGTTCTCTCTCTCTCTCTCTCTCTCTCTCTCTCTCTCTCTCTCTCTCTCTCCACAGAAAATCCCTTGTTTTCCCCAGAACGTGGTCTCCTTGGGCTCCATTTGGTAAAAGCAAGTTTAGATTAGATAATTTTAGTTCTTTGTGTGGAGCTATTTTTAAATGTAATTTTTGCTAATAATGCAATTAGTTGTGTCTTTTGCATAATTTGCAATGTGGTGTTGAAGTTTAAGCAGCTTCATTTTATTTTAATTAACAACTGATCACTAATAATAACCAAGAAGCATCTGCGAACATTACCAGACTTAACTCTTTAAAAAAAAAAGCATCAGCTACAGGACTCCTTCCCCTCCCCACTTTGGAATATTTAATAAGAATGCTGTGTGTAAAATTACACTGTTGGAGAGACCAGGAGCTGCATTCCAATATAGATCTTAGTGGAAAATCACTCAAAATTGCCTGATGTGCTCCCTCCCCCAGACTCTCCTCCCACCCCTCTCCTTCTCCCCCCTACCCTTTTCTAATAGTCTGTCTCATAGTTCATTTGAGAGGGGTGGGAATGTGCAAAGGGCTGTTGTGACATTTCAGTTTACTGTTCCCACCAACCTCCTTGCACATTCTATTAGCACATTATGTATCGTTTCATAACAATATCCTTGCCTCTCTGATGATCATGCTGTCTGAGGGGTTAACTCTTCGTTAGTTATTTTTTTTTATCTGTCCTGTGAGTTGACTCCTCATTGGCTCATTCTATTTGGCATCACTCCTGTCACACTTAAAACTCAGCTTGCACATCTTCGCAAGACACGAGGCTCAAATCTTGCCGTTGCAGAAAGTCCAAAGCACCGATTTCCTCCATCTTCCAACCTGCGGGTCCCCAGGTCCCCTGAACTCTGGATTTGTACTAACAAGACTCCAAGATGTCATTCTCTCGTCCTCCTCATAAGCTTACCCCTGACAAGCTTCTCAAAGCCAGAGGGCTGTGTTTTCCCTAATAAATTCCTTTGTGAACCCACTTGTTAGTCAAGTGTTGTGCACACTAACTAGAAAGGGACCCTGTGTCTGGGGCATAAATTACTCTTCTGTGCCACTGTCTTCGAGTACCCCCAGTTATGGATTAGTTCGTTCTGGACTTGACAGGAACATAATTAGAACTGTTGATGAAATCTACCAAATTGTTCCTCCGTGGTCTCCATGGTCAGGAAATTCGGCTGAGTCGTATTTGTCACTGATGTGGAGGCCCTAAACGCTTCATATTAACTATGTTATTAATGTGCCCATGAATTGGTGACACTTGCAGTGAGCCCAGCCCTAATGGCACCTTGCAATGAATACATTGTAGAGCTGTGTTAAAAGTTTCAGCAGGGAGAAAATGTTAATAAAATTTCTGAGTGCCTGTGCGTGTTTTCTGCCGGCACATGGAGGCTTTCATTTCAAAACATGGCCTTTGTTAGGACTTCACTGATACCATAGGTCTGGTATTGTTGAGTTTGCTGCTATTTCAGCCACTGCTGGATCCCATAAATCCTCGAAATGGTGAGAAGGCAGGGAAGTGGAGTGGTGAAGAATGAGGCTTTTTGGAGAGAGACAGGTCTGCGTTCAAATCCTGCCTTCCTTGCTTCTTAGCTGTGGGTTTTTTAAACATGTTACTGAACGTTGTTATGCCATTCCATGACATGGGAATCATGTAATTGTAAGGAATTAAATGAAAACATCACTGAGAGGCTTTCGCTCGGTGTCTGGTTAGTGGCCAGTTGATGTGAGGAGGAGGATGAAGATGATGATGATGATGGTGGTGGTGGTGATGATGGTGGGGGTGATGATGGTGGTGGTGATGATGGTGATAACGATGATGGTGATTATGGTGATGAGATAATGATGATGGTGATGAGTTTGCGTGTTTTCCCCATGTCTGTGTGGGTTTTCTCTGGGGATCTGGTTTCCTCCCATGTGCCAAAGATGTGCTCATCAGGTGAACTGGCTTGTCTGCATTGCCCCAGTCTGTGCAAATGTGAGTATGGGTGTGATGAGCCCCGCGATGAAAGGGCTTCCTGTGCAGGGTGGTCCCGCCTGGTGCCCTGAGCTGCTGGGAGAGGCTTCTGCCAACTGGAAAAAGCGGGTCGGAAAATAATGATCTTACTTGTTTTTATTTATCATTTTTAAATGTATGTATAGCTCACACTTATTTCAATGTTCAATGTTAGAAGTGTTTGGGTTCTGTATTTAGAAGTTTGGTAATGTTTTTGTGAGCAGAAATTGGATATAGGAACTTAACTGTTGTTCATATCAATTAGTCTATGGCAACATTGATTTCCTTATGTATTGTTTTACTTACAGTCGCAGTTTCTAAGAACCTATTGACACTAAGTGAGGACTTACTGTATACATATACCTATATTTTCATTGTCTTTAACAAGGACTTGAGCCCCTTCTCTGTGTGTGTATTCCATAGGATGACCCTCAATGCTGCCTCTGTATCCCTAACCATGGGGCATTGGGACACCAGCAAATCGACAAATGCTGAGTGAGCTGTGTACCACAATCAACTGCAATAAAAGCAATGTGGACTGAGATGACGGGTTAATAAGCAAACATAAAAGATGTGCCAGTGCTGAGAGGATATCATTCTATACATACAGGTTCCAGCATCATTGAAAACACAGTACCAAAGTGATCGGTCACTAAAATAGAGCCTCAGGGTTCATCTGCTAGTCAGACATGAAAAAAAAATTTACATGACTGTTTTATGACCAGTTGTCCTTTTTTAGAGTAATGCATTGTGCCGAGGTTTTCTACTTGTCAAAACTACAAATGCTGATACATGTAGAGACAGGAAGCAAATTCTAGAACTTTGTGTTTGTGTGTATGTGCGCCTCTCCATCTCCAAGAATAATGAGATAATTTTGTTGAGAGGATGATGTCGGTACTATTAGCACCCCCACTTGGCAGATGTGGAAATACAGGTTAGGTAACGTGGTCTCCGTTTGCCTCTGCATACCGTCCTTCTGTGAAGGGTGTGCTTTGTAAAAAACCCAAACAAACAAACAAACACACAAAGAAAAGTAAATAAGTCCTTACACTTAGGTAATTTCAGAGTTGTAAGCCCAAACCAACCAAACAGAAAAAACACAACTTACTTTCAGTTCTTAAATTTGCAGAATATATATAAAATTTTGGCTTCGCAACTGGACTCTTGTCAAATATCACAAGAATCCATTTCCTTCCTAGCTAAGAGGGCTATGAAGGTCCTGGGCTCCAGACCAACTCTCTTGCCTCTGGGAAATCAACCCTCAAATTCAGGTTCTGGTTTTTCCTTGGACTCAAGAGATGTTTAATCATTGCTAATTTCAATGAGGAAAGAGTTATATTTTAAGCCGTGAGTAATGAACAACAAAACAGTAGAAAATGATTTGTGCAAGCACGATACTAAGTGATAGAGATGTAAAGAGAATTCAGAAGTTCATAATTTTTCTTCATCGTGTCCCCAGTTTCCAGCCTATGAAATTCTGGTCATCTTTCAAGACACTACTCAAACGCCACCTTATATCCAAACTCTTTCTTCCTTCTAGTTCTATTTAAAATGAATCTTCTGCTTCCCCAATTTCCCTTAACATTTAACTTGTATTGTCATTATTTATAGGGGTCTATAAAGTCCTACTTGATTATGAGTGACCAGGTTTTATTTACCTTTCATATTCTCTACACATCCAACCTGACACTGTAGACAGTTTTATACCCTTTCATTCATTGATTTATTTGACTAATTGGTGACATAGGATGATAATCCACACAAAGTCAACTTTAAAAAGTCTAAGTGTCCAATGACTTATATGAAATGAGTTCCACAATGATCAAGAGGGAATAAAAATTATGGAAGACTAGAGAATTTTAAGGAACTTCACCGTGATGCAAGGAGACGTGTATTATTACTACTGTTTTATAGGTGAGGAAATGAAGAGGTTAAATTGCCCCGGGTCATGCAGTTGGTGAGGGGCAGGACTAGGATTTTATCGTAGTTTTCTGCCACAGCTACTCTCAGATGCTAAAAGTCAGAATAGAAACCAGACAGCATCAAATAGATATATAACTACAGATTTTAATAAGTTTTAATAAGTTTTAAAATTTTAATAAGTTTTAAAAACCAGAATGGAATAAGGTGTCTTAGTAAAATGAGAGAATATTTTAGAGACATCTTTTTTGATGAAATCATCAGACCTATATATCATGATGTTATTTTTGTCATAACTTTTTCAGGAACAAAATAATGCATGTCTAGTGTAAAATATTTTAAGAATAGAGACATATAAAGAATTAAATGAACATCACCATTATTCCATTATACACAAAATTCTACGCTGTTATCATTTGGTCTGAATAATCCTTCCAGGCCTTTGCTATGGTGATACCTATAAATCTAAGATGTGTTTTTCTTTCAGTTTTGAAGCAATTAATAGTTCAAAGTCAATGTCTGTGACAGACAGCAAAGATCACTTTCCTTCTGATACAGCTGGGAAGGGGACAAGAGCTTCAAATGCTCTCATGAAAATTCTGCCCTGACTTTCGATACAGAAGATGGCTGATCAATAATCACTTGGTCAGTTGATCATTGTACCATTTTCCAAACCTTTCTAGAACCAAAGTGTGAAAAACTATGGAGGAACAATTTCAAGTTCCTTTCTGAAATGAGGACCAGAAGCAATAATAGTGTCATTCTACTGAAGACTCTAGGATAGAACCTGATATTGGAATGTATGTGGCATGGCCCAATTAAGTGCAGGACCTTTGGATTCAGAAATATTGGGTCCGTTACCTTCAGTTTCCTTATCTGTAAAATGGGATGGATAACAGTATTGATATCCACCCCAAAGTCTTATTAGTATAAGGATGGAATTAAATCAGGAAATGTTTATAAAACAATGTTCACATGCTATTCATTAATAACCTAATCGTATAATGGCATTATTATCATTAACCTCTGCTTATCACTCGTCTTGACTTCTGAGCCAGGTGGTTAGCTGTACTTGGTATGGCCAGTGAACTCACATCACACAGTTGGCACTTAAATCTCAAGGTCAGTGGGTGTCACGGCACACTGTACGTTTGATTCTGATACGACATTTCAGCATACCATTTGTGTACAAGCCCAGATAAATGGATTGTGTTAGAATTGTACCTTTATCCGATGTGCATTGACTTACTGATTGTATGCCGTCTATATGTCTCTATGAACCTGTGTGTGTTTTCCTTAAACGTGTGCTTGGGTCATGGTGACTTCAGCACTGTATCATTAGGACTCAGCTTAAACTCAAAGCAACTCCACCTGCCCTCCCTTTATCTGTCAGCAGGTGAGAATATGTAGGTAAGTCTTGCTGTTCCCTTGGTTTCTTTTGCAAGCGGAACATGAGAAACTTGAGTGGAAGTTTATACTCCTAACAAGATGCTATAAAATTGACATGGATTAATCCCTTCCTATCAGGTAATAGGTTGGCTATATTGGTTGGGACGGTTTTGCCACAGAAGAGCTGATGGATTCAGTTTAAATCTGAAGACTCAGATGAGAGACTCAACTGCCCACGACTATGTCCCTTTCAGTGCTGGGCTAAGGATCCTGTCGTTACGATTCCAGAGGGTTCTTGTTAGGATGTTGGTGACAGGGAATCGTGTTACATGATGTCCTTCTTCTTCTCAAAAGCTTCTTTAGCAAACTTACCGAGGTGACACAGCTCCTCGGTGGCAGGGACTGGATTTGAACCCAAGGCTGCTTAGCTCTACTCACCGTGTAGATGTCCAGTATCAGTAGGAACCAGCCTGATTTGTCTCGTTCATTTAGTAGCTTGTTTGTCTTGCATTAAATATAACTTAGAATCCACCACCTCAGTTTTTCAGGCAGGTCTTTCCTTCTTTCCGTCTATGAAGTGATGCTAACAAATCCAACGTTCTGTTTTCCCATTTCGTAATTCATTGCTTTTGCAAAGCTCCTCACACTACACCTTCCCCTGCATTATCCTATTGGACACTTACAACCCACTGTGGGTATGATTATCCAGATGTTGCTGTTTTCTTTTTGCAAGGAAAGCATCTAAGCAGTGTTCAGACTGTAACCAGGCGTGGTGGAGCTCAGCCTCACGTTCTGTTCTCATCAGGCCAAGGATCTCCATGCGAACCTTCCCTTACAGGGCATAGAAATGTACCAGAAGGACTTGTCTCTGGGCCCGGAGCTTTCAGAACTGACACGTACTGGTAACAATGCCCACATTTTCAGCACACCTTATCATGCAGTGGGGAAGAGGGCCCACCATCACTGTCATGAAATTCATGGAGTGGGGGCAGAGCTTGATGACAAAGGTTGGTTCTCGTCAGAAGCAGGAGATGGGTCAGGTGCAATGGCAGGCCTCTGTGCGACCGTGGCAGATTCTGTAGGCTACTCACCTACTGATCCTGGTCCAATCTCTGTCTTCAAGCAGGACCACATGCAGACAGATTGACTATATGTTTATACAACATTATTCTTCATTTAGTAAGATGTAGCAAGTGGACGGCAAACTCAGTATGGTTCATAGTTGGTTGCTGCTCGTCTCCATTTTACAGACAAAAATGTGCTGTAAGTCCATCCACCATAATAAGACATACTGGTGTGTGCCCTCAGTATTTTTTATTTATTTATATGGAGCATATGCCGGTGGAAGCTCAGGTTTGAAAGGATGACTCCCAGTTAATCATTAGAAGAAATCGGCTTACCACTTCAAAAACTCTAGGAAAGATGGTTGACTTTTCCAAACATTTAAATGACTCAGCCATTTTATGCATTAAAACCCAATGATAACTTTTTAGTATGTTGGAGAATTTCAAAAGCTGTCCCTTGCAGGATTTGTGCCGAAGACTACATTTTAACATTTGGTAGTTCACACTTTAATCTAGGCTTAGAAATCACATACACACACAGAGGCACTTGACATCATCGGACATTGCTCCCTAGTATGGCAGTTCTTGAGGAATGTGGGAGAAAGAAAGTAATTTTCCAGCTTCTCTGGACTTTGCTTCATTGTCAGGTGTGTATGTTGAAGTCTATCAGGAAAGGGATAACAAATAGAAGCATCCTACCTGTTATTTATCAGGGGAAACCTGTCCCCATGTCCTGTAGAGCTCCAGCCAAGGCTTGGACTTGTCCTTCATTGTAATGGAGGCTAGTCTGTCAATAGCAAAAGTTGTGAACATTACTTTAATGTCTTTTGCAATGTAGGTTATGAAATAAGAGGCCAACAGCCAGTGAAAGTTTTAGATTTCCCTGAGAATTTTTTTTTGTTTTGTTTTCTAATACCTTGAGTCCTGTAAAGAAAGTTTCCATTCCCACCAGAAACCTGGTGGCTCTAACATGCCAGAGGAGAAAATAAACAAGTTGGTTCAATTTGAAAACCTAACAATTAAGAAGGGCTGGAATTCAACTTAGTGGTCAGTGGAGATAAAAAAAAAGGGGGGGGGCGGGGGAATAAGGTTAAGTGACTGAAACTTCTTAAAAAGAATGTGTTTTGTGTTTTTCCTCCCAGTGTTAAAACAAAGCCATATCTAAGAAGTAACTAAAGTAAGATGATGAAATTCCAAAGGGAGATGTAAAGCATGACTCTCCAGCATGTCCAACCCCATCACGATAGTCACATCTCCAAAAATCACCAGAGAAACATGCAGTTAGTATCTTCATAACATAAAGTTAGTATCTTCTAAACAAAAAAATCCCTTGTCTATTGGGGAATATTTTATATGACTGTATATGAAACAGTACCCCAATGCTCTTTCTCTAGCTAGCCATATGAATCAATCAATCGATTTTGCCATTGTAAATGCATTAAAGAGAATAATTGGCTATTAGAGTTGAAGGGGATCTTTGCATCCAGTCCTACTCCCACCTTTTACAGATCAGAGACGTGGTTCTCAGCCTACTGATGCACAGTTTTTCAAATAATGGGAAAGATGGGACTGAAATCCAGGTACCCTGGTGTTAATCTAAGGTTCTCATCACAGGATTTCTCTCTGAAATATCTTTGAGTTCAGGGAGTGAGTGTAGGAGGGAATCAGAAAGCTAGAAGGCTAAAATGTAAGTTCAAGACCCTCTTTCCTTTCTCTAGTCGGGTAGACATCTTCAACCTGAACAAAAATTAAAACAAGTAAAATAACTAGGTGGGAGCATTATTTTTTTGAACCTCGTCTCCAATTGGAATGCTTATGTTCTATAGGTAAAATAAGTGTCTCTGCTGTGTGCCTTCCTTATAAATCTGGACTATCTTGTTAAGGTTCTAAATGATATTGAGATTTATTTGCCAAGTAAAGACCAACTTGTCAATAGCCCTTGTTGTTGGGTATTTAAAGTTCAAGAGCTTTGTTTGCTTTGGTTAAGTGCTCTGAAGTGTTTCAACAGCCACTGGCCATTTATATAAACAAATGAAAGAACACACTGATAATCCATGATACAGGAAGCAGCCTGAGCCTAAGGTGTAACAGAAATCCTCAATGACTCAAAGATAAGCCTTTTACACACCTACCTAATTCACTTTATGAAACAACAACTTTATTACCTAATTCACTTTATGAAAATTCACTTTATGGCACACACCCCCTGTGTGCCAGTGGGTTTGAATGGCTTAAGAGGGAGGAACTGGGAAAAAAGGATTTACCACTTTAAGTACATGTTTCTTTAAATTTACTCATTTGGGAGCGTTTTGCTAAGAAATGGAATTCCAACCTTGATGTCATTATTTGTTTTTACAAGATACGTTTTTCTTTTGTTGTTAGTCATCTCATTTATGCTTGAGATGATTTTAATTGGGTTTGTTAGAAAATTAGTTTCCTGCAAGTATTCATTATTTCATATAATTTGTCATCCTTTCAGATTTTTAGAGAGCATCATTATTTCTTAAGGAAACTCCATTTTAGAATAGTGACTTTTAAGCAACTTGAGCACAATGGCTATCTATGCATATGTTGAAATTCGCTATCAAATAATATAGTCTTCAAACAACTGTTTAAAAAAATTACATCTCCACTTTATAGAGAGAGTAAGATGGTCCCCATCTGATATCCTCTGACTTATTATGCCAGTTCCTTAACATTTACAAGGTGGGAATGTTTGTGCCAAAGCTCTAACTCTTATCCTGGTCAGTCAGGTCACTGAGGGACTTCAGAACCTAAAGGTCTGCAGCCTGAGCTCTGAGTCTGTACAATATCCACTTTTAAAACTCAGCGTTTTGTCCATGACTAGTCATGTGACACTACACAATGATAGTAAAATGGAGCTAATAGTATTTACTACAGAAATATCATTGTGGCGACTAATAAATGAGACTATTTATTAGGTTGGCTCATAGGGAATTTTCAATATTTGACCTTTATTAATCCCACGGTTGCAAGTGGTCCAGTTGAATGGGTAAAACATTTAGGGTATTTCCCATCAAATGGAAACTCTTACTACATAGCAGCTTCAAAGAAAGAGGGCTGGAAGGATCTGAATTTACTAGTGAAGATAAAACACACATCTGCCCCAGGTAGAAGGAACAGATAAGACCCTTCTTTCCAACGGTCTATGACGGTTGGTCTAACCCTGATATGTCCTTATTAGCTCATACTTTTATGTGAATGAATGCACATATAACTGAATCTAAAAATCCAGCCAGGCTCTAGAAACTTCATAATATAGTTTATTCATGTTTTAGAAATATCCCAAAAAACATCTGATCAAATATTAGCAGCCCATGAAGGTAAGGAAAGTAAAGTTCATGAAACCATAAAGAGAGCAGGCAGACAAGAGAAGGAATACATCTGTGTAAACGGAAGACATGCTTTTGTGAATGGAGTTGGCACTTGGCATAGAATTGAAAATGATCAAAGTCTTACCTCTTTCTCTGCCCCATTGTATGTGACGCCTCGACCTGTTGTCGACAGTTATAGCTATCGGGTAATTTATTAACCCTGGGAAGGCTGTGTGGCTAACTGCAAAGCAGTGTATTATCTGTTAGAGACTTTAGCCAAATGCTGCGTGTCCTCAGCAAAGAATCTCAAAGCAACTGAACCACCTGCTTTGGGCTGACACATCTCGGTTCGCACAAGAACTTGAGAACACTCCTGAATTCTTGAATGACTGCCTAGAGTCAAAGGGCCTACTGCCATGGGAACTTGAGCTGAAAAAAAGATGATATCACGTCGTAGACGGGATCATAATTAGAATTGGAGGCAGTTTATTCTGACATAAGACAGAGTGTAAGAAGACATGAGATTTGTTTTTTCCTACAATTTACGTCGGCTTTAGTAAGTTGTTTTCTCCTCTTTCCCTTTTGCCATTTATTATGCCATATTTTGAATATTTTTCTCCTTTGAGTATCTTAATGTCTTTCAAGTGGAATGAAGGAATGAGCTTAAAATCTTCAAGAAGGAATTGGATTAAAATTAGATGGAGTCTTGGTTGATCTTGACTCTGGAATACACCATGAGGGTTACAGAGACATGGTGACACATTCCTGTCAGACAAATAGCAAAGAGAGGTTGGCAAAGGATTTTAAGTGCCGTAACCTGGAATGTAAGAACTTTCTTACCATCTTCCTTCTCTTTTAAAATTTTTCCAGGGTATGCTTTCATGTTTATTTCATTTGAGCATAGTGTCTCTTTCTCGAAAGAATCTCTTCTTTTTCTCTCCTAAGTGGAGTGAACTCTTCTCTTTTCCTCTCTGCCACATACCCCCTTCATTTCCGACACATTTTTCCATTTCTTGGGGGTAACCAGAATTTTTATTTCTAACATTTTCTCATTTATATCGCTCCACATCCTGTCAACATTTTCAGTTTTCTGCTGAGCTGCATTCTGTGTTTTTCGTTGGGTCAGTGTTTGAGGTGATGGGGTACGCGAGTCTCTCAATTCTTTTCTGAAAGGTGTTTTGTGTTTAGCGTCAGTCATGGTGACCAACCATACCCACAGCTGGTAGAAATATCAAATTGGAGCAGTACGCTCAACAACAGTGAGTATGACAGAAATAAAAACACTTAATTAAACTAGTTTCAATCAATTTAACAATAATAATTCCTAAAGACCCACTAGGTGGAAAGAGATGTGACAGAACTAGAAGAGAGAGAATAAAGGAAAAGAAGATCCATCCTTTTCCGTGACAGTTTCAATCCCAGGAAAGTCAAGCTTATAAGGAAGGCTAAGGACCAGATTGGAAGCAGACTGGGATTTGGGCCATAAGAAATTTCTTAGCAGCATTAGCATAGAGGAGTGACCCATTCTTTCTGGTGAATGGAAGAAGGCCTCTTACAGAAGGAGAGGTGCGTGAAGTTTGAAAGAACAGGGAACTTTTTAGGTTTCTGTTTTGTTGGTTTTCCTCCTTATGATAAGGCAAAAAGTGCTCATTTAACAACTTCTGTTACCAAGAAGTGATTAGAGAACATGGACTGACAGGGTGAGGGTATAGCTGCCAGACATGGGACAGTTGAATTGACTGCTGGGCAGCTGACGTCCAGTGTGCCCTGTGTCTTCCCCAGATGCCCAGATACTCTCCCAGAAGGGCACATACCAAGCTTGGTGATGGTGGCTCACTCTTCTGCAGTTGTCTGTTCCTTGTTACAATACTTACAAGTGCCCAACACACACTCTCATCTCTCTGCAAAGATGAAATGCCAGCTTTTAGCTCTTCTTGTCAGTATGTAAATGTAATATTTTTATCAATCCATTCATTGGTAAATAAATGACAAAAACATCACTTCGTTTCCCCGCCCCCCGTACATGACACCAACTTTTCTTTTTCCCAAAAAGCTCTTTCCGGAGCTTTTAGTGGGATGAATAAACTGCATTTCTTTTAACACTTTTGTTGTTTAAAAATGCTATTGTTTCATTTGAGGTGTGAAGAAATGTGCTAACCTCGTCTGCGTTGGTGCAGTAGTGCAGAAATGATAACTGTATATACATTTTTTTTTAAATAAAAATGGAGAGGAGCAGGAGAGAGACAACTTATTTAAATCCCGAATACAGTCAGACCTCATATGCATTGTTAAAAAAAAAAAAAAGCCCTAAAGAATTGCATATGGATTAGAGGGATGAATATTCTATTATTTCAGTCTGTTCTGCTGATCTTCTTATTGTGACTTTGTGCTTCAGAAATCTGCTAGGAATTTGGCTTTGCCGGAGTAGGCAGTAATTTTAAATGTGTATCAAGCACTTGATAGTGTATGATTTGCGTGCTGTTGCATTCCTGTTCCCTAAAATTTCCACCAATTTATTACTTTTTTCACACTGTTTTAATATTTCAGGATGATGAATATATACAGCATCATTAAAGGTAAATAAAAAATGCATGAAATTAAAAAATGGAATATTAGATGTTTCTGTGCTGTAATCCCTCAGCCCGATAGGAATGAAATGTGTCTGTTCCATCTAGTAATCCCTAAACATGATTAGGACTCTGGGAGTGTCCGGGCCACCTGCAGAATATTTGTATCACCTAAGCCTATTTATGTAAGGTTGGAGTAAAAGTTGTTATTAGAAGACCTATAAACCCATTTTACAATTCCAAAAGATAGGCTTGCCTCTTAAGGTTTTCTACCTTTATTATTTTTGCTGGAGTTGATAACAATGTGTTCCTAATTCATTTTTCAGAATGCTGTTACTGTACATCTTTTTCATACTTATAGGATACATTGGCTATTTTATGGAAATGCATTTTAAAGACAAAGGATTGAGTTCAGTAGTTTATTTGCATCTCCTGACTGTCCTTTTTTTGTCCATTATTTTACTGTTCACTGCTTAACTAAAGTCATGGGATGTGAAGATAAACAACTCATTAAGTTCACCATTATAAATGTGATAAATTACCATAGTTTCTGGTGAACACTCACTGATGTCCATATTTGTCGGAAGGAGAGGAGTTGGTTTCCTAGGGTCCTTTACAACACCAGACGTTATTTGATGTGTGTCTAGGGCACGTTTTCCCAACGTTTATTGCCTCTTTTTAAGGAAACTGTTCTATATCGCCTCACTAAGCTCCTGTTTTGTTTGTTTTGTTTTTGTTTTTATTGCTTTTTTCTCTAATAGCAGTGTGTACTATGAGACACTGTGCTAAAAATTTGATTAAATTTAGTTTTTATTTTTGAGCCAAAGAAAGCAGTGTTTTTTAAAGAGAATATTTGAGTATAAAAAGGATCAAAAAATGATTTCTCTAAATCATGAATAAGACAAAGCAGCCTTGATTTGTGCCCCACATTGCTTAAAGGACTGCTTTGGAAAGATTATTTTTTCTTTATTAGCAAACCTTTCATGCTTGCCATCTTTGGAAGGCCTCCTTATAGGGAGAACGTTTTTCAAAACCCCTTCAAAGTTTTAGGTGTGATGGTTCCTTTTTTCTCCTCTCTCCAGTTATATTTTAGTCGGTACCAACCTTCTCTTAACCCAGTTTAGTTCTTTTAAATGTGCAAATATTGGTCTAGCAATTGTATGTAAAGGCTCTTGAATTTTAGGAGAGTTAGGTGTGTACCAACTGCAGTCTTATTCCTAACACATTAAAGCACGAGGGTGTTTCTGAAAATTTGGTTCTTTTACTATAGCATTTCTTCTTTATTGCTTATTTGTTTCTGGCTTAAGCACAAAAGGCATTATTTTACTGTTCATTGCTTAACTAAAGTCATGGGATGTGAAAATAAACAGCTCTTATTAAGTTCAACATTATAAATGTGTTAAATTATCATAGTTTCCGGTGAACACTCATTGATGTCCATTTTAAAACCATGTTTCATAGAAGACCCTCCCCCGCCCCCAAATATGATGTGACCTTTCAAACCTTTGCTCCTGTTTTGGCAAGTTAGCTACGATGAATTCTAGTAGTGAAAAAGGCATTCCGTTGGCATCTGTGTAAATCAAGGTTGAGTTGGCTTTTCCTGCAAACACCAGTTTTGAGTGGAGGAATCACAGTGTTTGTTTCTTTACACTTTGCAAGCATGCCATTTGGGGTACATGCTGTAGGTAATTGTGACCATTTTCCTCTGGAAGCCAGTTTTTGTGTGTTTGTTTCTCGTTTTGCAAAGGAAAAAAAATATAAATATGTATATGTGTGTATATATATATATATATATATATATATATATATATATATATGAATGACACCAAACAACATATGGCTGATCATCCCCTAGCTGAACCTAGGAAGGCCCTTAATGTGAGGGGGAAAAAAAGTTTTAAATAGTCCCCACACTCACCGCTAGGAAAATTAGAGCAAGCATGTGCTTTCATAATGGTGGTGTGACAGTGCTTCTCTATTGTGTTGAGTTCCTCGGAAATCTGAGCCTCCCTCCACCAGCTGCGCTCAGCCATCCCCAGATGTCTCGGGTTCACTTGGCAGATAAATCTCGGCTGTGTCACAAGTGCAGTGTGTGGGGGCCACCAGGTGCAACGCAGGCAGAGGGGCCTGGGTGGTCCTCCCAAGGCTGGTGGCAGGCATGGTCTAGCATGTGCGATTTGGAAGAATAGGCACAGAGCTCCAAGAGCAGAGGGCGCATCTGAACCCCTGTTCTGAATGCTTTAGGGATTGGAGGCGGAGCCCTTCTAGATAATGCCGAGACCAATGACGCAGAGAAGGATCTCTTCCTGTAGGTTAGAGCTCAGCCTTTGCAGTTAGTTCCCAGCTGTGCAACCTGGGTCCAATTACTTAATGTCTCTGTGCTTCAGTTACCCTGTTTGTAAATTTAAGGTAATCATAGTGTCTACTTCCAAGGATTAAATAAGGTCATTTTAAAGCACTTAGCTCTGGGCCTGGCAGGTAGGTGGCGCTCAGCAGTATTACCACTGTGAAGCTCTTATTTGTGGGATGTGCACCGCCTTCCTTTTATAAATGGAGAAACTGAGGCTGTTTATCATGAGCTCACCTAAGACCACTTGGCCAAGAATAGAATCCGCGTTTCCGGGCTTTCAGGCTATTATGCTAACCACTAATCTATGCTTCTTCCCAGAATCAAGCCCTTTACATTCCTCTTCTTGATTAAAGCGAGGGGAGGATTTAAGAAAATAATGGTAAGAAATAACCTCATAGAGATTAACTTAATCTGCTGCATCTCATCCTTCGAGCAGGTCATATTTGAAATAAAAAAAAAAAAAAACAGTATGTTTTCAGTCAGGACCCCTCCACCGTTAAAATGATCAGATTTTTAAAATGTAAGTTGTACGTTGTTGGTGAAATTGGCAAGCTTAAAAAAGAAAAAAAAATGATATTTGGTGACTCTGTGGAGTCTTGTTGCTTCTGAAACTATCCACAGACATTTAAATGGGCTCTGAGCCTTGGGCAGAGTAAGGTAGAAAAATGTTTACAGTTTATAGTTGTGAATGTCGGCTGGAATATTCTGCCTTAAGCAATAAAGAAACTCCTGGGATAAGCAAAAAGCACATTTTCAAAGTGAAACAGACTGGAGAAAGTAGCAGAACTATTCCACGGTAAGGTTAAAATCCATTTATATGACTAGGTTAAAAAGCATGGGCAATGAGAAATCTTCATGCTTCTTCTCTTTATAATGAGTTGTGTCTACATTCACCAATTAGTTTGTGAGTTCATATTTGGAGTTGGCTACACAAGTGGGTATTCATTTTTTTTTTTGAGAAGAAAAGAGTTGAATCCACCAGTTATTGGAGTGTTTTGACACGCCATTCCCCAAACAAGGAAATAAGACAGTTTGGGTATCGAGGAAGGGAATAATTCAGCTCCCTCTGTGTTGTGAATTTCACTCTACAGATGGAATTCCTTTCCAGCACCAAAAATAAATACTAACAAAGCACAGGTCTGCCACTCATGACCATGGCTGTCAGGCTGCTAATTTGGTTTGATCACTAGATATGGCCCAGGGGTCCAGGGGTGTTTCTTCTCACCAAATGACAACAGTCTTGTGGTGGATAGACCAGGAGGGTTTTTTTGTTTGTTTGTTTTGTTTTGTTTTTGTCTTCTCACCACCAAGGAGCAAAGCTTTTGGGGGCACATTAGCTCTACTTTTAGCAGTTAATGCAAAATGGGTAATAATTGGTTTGAGGAGCTCCTGGGATGTCAGTGGTGCTGCAGGCAGGAAAGCAGGCATTGGAACAGAAATGACAAATTAGTCTGCTTAATCTCTTTATTGAAAATGAGATCCACGGCAGAGGTTCCTAATACATCAACAAACACCATGGAATGCCACTGAGATACTCTTCCTCCAATTCACAAGGCAGTAAGAATTCTTTCCCTCAGGAGCAATCCGCCCCACTACCTATGCGGGACTTGGTGGTGAAAATTCAGGAGAATATTAGGTTGGTGCAAAAGTGATGGCAGTTTAAATGGTTAAATATAATGGCCAGAACCACGGTTATTTTACACCAAACTACTAGTAACCAGTCCCGTGCTTAAACATTTGTGGGCAAATTTCACACACATCCAGCTGTTGAGCTTCACTGGGACCTTCTTGGGAGGGGCAAGCTTTTATATTTCCCCATTTTGCAGACCAGCCAACTGAGACACTACCAAATGTTGCTCGATGGTGGTCAGGCAAAAGTTTGGATTTGGATTTCTCTGGCTTCCCAACTGGTGTCCTTGGCTACTCAACCCCCCGTCCCCCACTTACGTAGACTCACAGCCTGTATAGGAATATAGCTCTATCTGATATAAATTCTGAGATTTTTTTTTTTTTTTTGAGTTGAGTCCTATTCCCTGAACCATTTTAACTAAATTCCATAACATGACAAGTGCAACAAAATTCCCGAGCATTCCTAAGTTCCTGATATGGCCAAGACTGCTTTTACATGTCCCCATAGCCCGGATGACATAAAGGAGTCCCATGACATTTTACATACGGAAACTCTGAGACACACGGCTGGTCACAGCTGAGTCGGTTGGCGTCCAGAAGTATCACTCACCAGGACGATGACGGTTCCTTCTCTAGGTGCTCTGACTTTTAGCTGATCACATCATGTGTCTAACAGACAGGAGCATCTGAATCGTGGGCTTTCCACTTGAGCGTGTCCAGAACATGAGTCAGCCAGCTCAACTCACGGGATCTGTTAGTGACCGGGCATCAGGACAACAGTCCCATCCAACTTAGCTTTGGCTGCCCCTCGGGCTCAGACTGCACAGGGCTTCCACGTAACTGCTCAGTTGTCCAGTGTTCTTCTGTCCTTGTTAACACGATGTTTGTTCTTTTTCTACTATTCGTTATGAGACGGAGGTTTCTGTCTCTTGAGCCAGATCTTCATTTGGGCCATCTCTGTCCTCATTACTACATGGCGTACAAGACAGGCACTAATTTTATGCTTACTGGTCAGTTGTCCAGAAGGGCTTTGGCTAACTAACCACATTCCCTCATATTTGTCCACACAAGAGCACCTCTCCTATGGTTACTTAAGATAGAATCATAATATAATAGTAAAGGGAAGGGGAAGGTATCTGGCCAAGGTCATTGAGAGGAGGGGATTAAAAAAAAGAAAGAAGACGTACAAGGGGTGCAAACTACAGAAATTAGACTTATATTTGAGCCAAAATTATCAAAATGTGTTTCTAAGGAAGAAACACTAATTGTTAGTGAGAAAAAGACAAATCGCAGTACTACGTAAGGAAGAATGCCCAAAGCAAGAATATCTCTCGTTGTCTTAAGTATCTGTGAATGCTCTGATGTGGTCAGAAATAGTTGCTATCTTTGTTGTTTTTGTTTGTTTTTTCTTTTGCCTGTTCATTATGTAATCTACTGCATGAACAGATAGCTCTGCAGAAGTGGAGACGAATGACCACCCCCACCCCTGCCACAAATAAGTGAAATACAAAAATTGTCCATTCAGTGATTATGCAAACATAAACTTTTTTTTTTTTCCATTTGGTTTTTGCAAAGCACTTAAATGTATCTACTTAGTGATGTCAGACAAAAGCAAAAATGTTCCCTATTTCTAAACGAACTTTAAAGAAGATGTGAAAAACAGACAAGGTAAAAAAAAACAAATTCATGGATTTAGTTTCTTTATAGAAGATCTGGTAAACATAGTTCAGTCTTCAACTTGATTGTTTCTTTTGGTATCTTCTCTGGAGAGAGGGACCTGGAGACTTCCAGGGTAATTATGTCTTCCGCCTTCTTAAGGGCAGCCTGTTACTGTTTTCTCTAAATAAGCTGTGATCAGGTCATGGATAAGCAGGATTACCTCTGTTTTAATGCTCCCCCCTGATTTTACAGTGGCCGGCAGGGTGCCAGAGTCAGCTCCTCGGACTCTGTTTTTGTTCTCCATTCCTCAGTACTACCACAAAAACTATTTACGTTTTGCTTGAATAGCTTAAACACCATTTTAGAAGACTTTAGATTGCTTTTGAACATATTTGAATGCATCTTTAGCCATCACTGGGCTTAAAATGGAAACCCTTTTTTCAGCTTATCTGTATTAAACACCTGTAAAAATCAATGGGACTGTATTTTTTTCTTATAATGTTCTGTTCCTTTAACTAATGCCAGAAATAATGCACAATTTATTCTAGCGTGTTCTTTTTCCATTGCCTGATGTTCTCCCGTAGTAAGTGGCATGGTGTGGAAGAACTCACTTCTGCTGACTTAATAGTAAAATTGCCAGGTTGGTGTTGAAATTCAACCAATTGGAGCCTAATCCTCAAGAAGAAATGTGCTGCCTCTCCTACTGATTATCAGCCGTCTTCTTCATAATGAATATGCAGAAAGTTTATTTTTGCAAGTGCACACTCTTACATAAATGACCAATAGGGGAAGTTACCATTAACTAGTGATTTTTTTTAAAGCATTGTTATTTTTCCCTAAAATCAGAAGTCATTATATTTATATTGAAAATATTGAGTGGTTTGTATGAGCCTTATGCCAAACTAAGATTAGTGTGCTGTAGCCCATTACAAATGTGGAAGATTGACCATTTTTTATGAGTTAGAATAAAAAATATGATAATAATGTCTTCTCATCATCGTAAAGAGAAATGATAATGACTAAATGAAATATTTATATTATGTCATTCTATTTGATAGGTTCCATCTCCTCCCATACCAAACACTTCCTCAAGTGTAACTGAGCCTCCCGTTTAAAAAAGAACGCTTTGTAGAATTCAAATTCTACACATGCATGCCAATAAATCCAGCAATCTGATATTATACTGTCTTTATTTTTGGAAATTAGTTTTACCTCTCGAAACAGAGCCCAGGGATCTCATGTATTTTGGTAAGAGCTGTGCATAAAGAAAGACAGGTTACATTTTAGTTTCTCAAGGCGTCTTATGGGAATATTTGGGAATATGGTTCCCAAATATTGCTTTTGGGAAAGTGGGCTAATTCTTAACCAAAAATCTGTGTGTGTGTGTGCATGCACACGTGCACATACATACACATATACGTCTCATACATACCGTGCATATTATGTACTACATAGATGACATATATGTAACATATATGCTGTATACCCCCGATTCCATATACCACTCGGTCCCTTCCTCAACTACATTTGAGGCTCTCCATAGACTGTGTCTCTAAGGTTGTGTCTTCTCCCTGATACACCATGTTGTCTTCTTCCCAGCTGGACTCTTTTCAGACTTTGACACCTTCCTTGAGATTTAACATACAGGAATACTGACATACGTGCCACCTAAAAGACATGGCAGGATTGTTTTATAACACTCATGCTCTGAGCATAGATGTGCAGGTAGGTTATAACCAGGAGCAGAAAGGAACAGACATGGCATGCGCCCAAAGTCAGGTGTCCCTGCCATTTGCAGAAGGGCGTTGATGCCCGTCTTGAAGTACTGATCTTCCTCACGCTTGAGGAAGAAGCATGAGCCCTGGTGATCTGAATGTGGGAAAGCAAGCGGGTGACCCCACCACTGCTCTTTTTCACTGCCGCCACTCATAAAAGGCCTAAGAGTTCCCAGGAACTGTTTTCAGGCATGTAGCTGTGTCACAGTGCTTTTTCATGTGAACTGAACTGTCCTTCTCTTTCCTCCATCTCTCTCTCCCTCATTCCCCGAGCTCATCTTATTGAAGTTAGAAAAAAAGAATAAAAAAAGATTTGAGGCTTGCCCAATTTGCTCTGACATAAAGAGATGTTTAGCTCTGTGAAACATAGTGGAGGCAAGCCGGGTGCCTGACTGACATTTCAACAGTGTGCCTGTGGGGACTGCCCCTTCCAGGCCCCCCACTGGGTGCTTCCTGGCTCCCGGAGGGCTCTTATCTACCTTACCTTAAGAGGGGCAAGAGGGGCAGTCCTTCGGGCTTGATGCTGCACATCTTGTTAGAGCTGCTGACAATGATGCTGTTTTCTGTTTTCAGTTTCGCACTTGTCTTCTGCAGGAGATGCTCAGATTTACTAAAAGCCTGAAGAAAACATTTGTGAGAAATTTTAGCATTTAAGGTGAAGAAAAAAAAGGCCTAGTTCCTGACCATGTTGATTTGCTTTAAAATTTTCTTACATTTCAGGGAGACATGTTGGATTCAGCCCAGCAATGTTGCTGCCCCCCCGTCCCCAGTTTTCCTTAAATCCTAATCTTCAGCCTTCAAATGATGGGGAGGTCACTCTTCAGGCTGCTTTGTACTTGGAGCTATTGTCCCTGATTCATTGTGATCGGTTTTTAGTGGTGACGACCAGAGGTCTTGTTTTGCTTTCCTTTATTTTACTATCACAAAGCAACCAGACCCTGATTCAGTTCAGACATTCCATTAAATTTTAACAACCACAAAAAAACACACACAAAAAACACCAAACAGCCTGGGTAGTGGGAAGGAGTCAAGTTTTAGAAGCAAAGTTTGTTCCAGGACATTGGCTGAATGAATTATCCTTTCTAAGGCTTCTTGACTTATCATTAACATTTACAAAAGTTATAGTTGGAAAAATGGTACCCACCTTGCAGAGTTGTTAGTGAAAACTGAATGAGGGAACACGGAAATTTAGCACAGTGCCTGATATGTAAATACGTAGACATGTAAATCCACTAGTTTACTTAAGTTCCACTTAAGTTCCTCCTCTGGCCTCTCTTTCCCTTTCTAACTTTCCTTCTCATTTGAGGGGAAAAAATTATACATATATATAAATCCTCTGACAAATCACATGAAATGAAACTTGCTGTTATGCATAATGACGTTAGGGGCTAGGAAGGGTTAAGTTGGGACCAAACAGAGCTGTAATAATATCACAAGTAAACCATTGCCTTCGGTTGTTACCAAACCTTATGTTAAATGGTTAATTTAAGATTCGTTGAGGATCTTTCGTCACGACTCATCTAAGCTTCTAGTTCAGATGGGACTTTTTCAGCCTACTCATCATAGATGGGTTTTATCTCATCCTTGGAAGTGACCAAAGCCCAGATGTTGTGGCATTCTGTGCTATCTGTGGTCGATGCTTTCGCTTTGGAGTGTTCATAGCACCCCCATATCAGGAATTCTAAGTTTTTGTATCGGTCAGAGTCCAGGGACTTCTGAAATATATTTGGCTGTGTCTCTAAGTTCCCCCAAAGAGACTCATGTTGGAGGGATCTCACTGCACTTGGGGAGAACCTGTGTAGGAGAGGGGGTACATTTCTAAGATGGCATTCAACTCTAGGGTTCCAAAGTGGGCATGCACCGAACTTTCCAGAATCTTCATGCCCAGCTATGAAATTAGTGAATTTCTTTTGTCCTGTACCCACTTCATGTGCCAAATCCATGCCAGTTGGGATTAGTGCTGTCCTGGCACCTGGAAAGCACTCAGCAACGGTTAGCTGTTATTCCTACTTTATGAGCCGGGTGTCTTGGCTAACCATCCTCATCCTGGTTCTCTCTCCCCTATCAACCCCCTTTGAAAATTCTCATCACAATTTCTGAGAGGAATGAAGAATTTATCAGAGGCCCAATGTCATCTCCCAACTAGCACAGCTGAGCCCCCCCTCCTTTCTGTCAATTCTCTGTACCCCAAGGTCCCTTACCCTCCGTCACCAAGATGCAAAACCCATACCCCAAAGAAAAAGTATTATGCTCCATCCATTTAATGTTTTCTGTACTACATTTTAAGTATTTTTAATGATGTCAGAAACGGGAAAAAAGCAGAAAAACAATGCTCATAAATGGAAACACATTAGGATGGAAAATCTAGTTTGCAAACTAAATGTTTCCAATAGCACAGTGTTGTGTTTTTCTGTGACTCCAGAGGACCGTTCTAATACGACT
Organism: Rhinolophus hipposideros; assembly: GCF_964194185.1. Taxonomy (NCBI): domain Eukaryota; kingdom Metazoa; phylum Chordata; class Mammalia; order Chiroptera; family Rhinolophidae; genus Rhinolophus; species Rhinolophus hipposideros. Next base: position 8,595,228 of record NC_138072.1, on the reverse strand, counting down.
GTAAGACTTGAGCCATATCCCAGGAAGAAAAGAGTTTTTGGACCCTTACAAAATGGTAACACATTTCTCACAGAAAATTGTGGGATGCCCGAGAGAGGCCCCTGTGTCTTTGTAGGTAAAACAATGCCATTAGGCAGTGGACCAATAGTATTAGAATTTGGGGTACTTCCAACTTGTTCTCCAAACCGGAAGTGAGCTTACTTATAATGCATGTCAAACCATGACTCAAGGCTTCCATGAACTTGATTGTTAATTGGCAGTAACTGATTATAGCTACCTCCAGAATGCATGAGAGCTCAAGAAATACAAAATCGGTTCCTTAATTAAGACTATGGAATTGTCAGGCTGGCACAGACGAACGGAAGCTGCCTCTGATTTCTGGAGCCTTGGATTCACTCACAGATAGGATTCCTTTACAAGCCCACAGGTGCCCATTATGCATTCTCTCTCTGCCATGGTGATGTAAAGGCAGTAACATCATTTGATGATGGGTTTATTCTCTTCAAATTTCAAGATTGAAATAGAAAGACGACACCTGAATGTAATCCCCGGGGCAGCCAAGCGCTGTCCAGCCCTCACAATATCTACAAAAGCAAGTGAAGCTCCAAAGAAGTCTATTAGGGGATTTGTTTCGTCCAGCTCAGTATTTCTTACATTTGAGTTTTACCCGATACTTAATTTAACTCCTCGAGTAATATAATACACTGGGGCAGGAGTAGAGCGAGGTGAATGGTATTGCATCCTGCACCTCATGGCTGACCTTGCAGCTGAGTATTAATTTGAAGTCGCGGAATTAAAATTTTCTATTCTTTTGCATTGTCATGCCTCACATTGATAAGCACAAAGAAATGTAAATAAAAAAGACCTATTTCAAAACCTCCGGTACAACCTTTTTGTTTTATGACAAAAGACAGTTAATTAACATACTAGCAGTAAGCAGCCTTCCCAAACTCATGCTAATTATGTATTCTGTTGACCGTGACTCTAGTCATAAGGTAATTGGCTTGCAGCAACATGACATTTCAAATCATCTCTTGAAATTACATCAAAAAGCCAGCCTGTTTTGTTTTGATAGGGGAACAATCAATTTGATAAGTGGTAACACAGCTCATTGTTTCACATTAATTAGACTAATTGCTGCATGTTAGCCTCTGAAATAGACAGAACTTGGAGAAGACAAAGGCTGCGCCCTTTAGCATGCAGTGCGTGTGATGGTTCCACTTGCTTGCACAGACTGGAGGCAGAAAACAGAGCTGTTAGGAGGCAGCCTTGCGGGAGGCTGGGTGTTAACAGTAGTTTGATGTGTTATGCTTAATACACTGGCTTTCAATTATAGCGTCCAGGTTCCAAGTCCCACAGAGCAAAGAAAGGATGCCTCTGAATACCTGTTTCTCAGCTAACCAGGTTTGGGTTTGAAGGAGTTACAACAGCCTTTCTGCCACCCTCTCTCCTTCCAAACCCATACACTGTGTGTCCCTGCCAGGGAGGCCCTCCTCCTTTCCCGTGTAGTACTCTGGGCATACATGCCTTCAGAAAACAAACTGAAATAAGGCAGAGCCAAGACAAAACAACATACCGAAAGAGAATCTCCCCCCCCTACCCAATTACAAATCAGAGTGTTTTAATCCACAGAGATTCAGCAAACTGTCATTGCAGAAACCTAACACTTGAGCTCAGCAAAACACCTTTCACTTTGACAGACTGTACCTTTGTTTATTCTCAAGACCACCGAGGTGGCCAAATTGGACAGTGTGATCTTTATGACAACAGCACATGTCAATCTCAGCTGGCAACGGAGAGCGTTTCACTTGTGATCCGTCCGGACTTCTGATGCTCCCTTAGGTGGATGGGATCGTGTTACCCGGAGTCTGATGCAATGGAACAGAACTTCTTTCCAAGTAAGAGGCGCCCAGCGCTTTAAAAAAGCCGGGACACTGCCTCTGTCACTCTGACGCTGTCTAGTTATCCACGCACAACTTCGGAATATTGCTAGCTGTTTAAATGGATGTGCAAATCGGGGGCCTGGTGTGTGTGTACCTCGTCCTGTCTATTCCGCTTCTACATATGAAGTGGGAAATCAGTGTCAGTGTTTGATTCTTCAGTAATGCATCACCAAATTCAGTGAGGTTAGATGGTAAATCATCTTGTTGGCTTTGGGCTGAAATTGACCTAAGAGACAAACTCTCAAACAACAACAGACTCTGCTAACTGCTACGGCAGCTCGATTCAAAGAATAGTGTTCACATGCTTCTGGTGTGGAAAGGACTTTGGTTCTCACTAGTTTCTTCAGCTTTCCCAAGAGTGGTGTTGTCTTTGAACAGGAAGGACAGCAATATATAAACATAACAGGTTTTTTCATACGATACACAGCTGCATTACACATCCCAAAATTGTAAGTACAATGTTCCTCCATTTGTAAATGCTTATGGGCTTTCATTGAAATTACAGAGGGAAATATGACAGGGAGATTCGGACCTGGCTTGGAAAATGGATTTGAAACATTTAAACGAGAATGATTTGCTTCTGTATATGAAGGCATCTTGGGCGGGGAAGGGGAGGGTATGTGTGCAGACATTTGTACCAAAGGAGAGTGTTTCAATTCTTCGTTTTATCGCTCTCTCAACGGAATGATCCTTTGGCAGGAATTTCAAAGCACAAATTTGTGTGGCAGGTTTAATTTGGTCATTTGAAAGAAAGAAAAAATAGTGTGTGTGGTGTAGAAGTGGCAAGCAATTAAATGATTGCTCCTACAAGTTAATAAATCTTCAATGGCCTTTTTCAAAGGTACAAGGTTTTGTGATTTAAGTGTACTAACGTGCTGTTTTCCCTGGAAAATCCCAGGGTTAATTCAGAAAATTAGTGATAAAAAAAAGAAAGAAAGAAAGGCCTCAGATTGAAGGTCCTTAACATTCAGTTTAAGTGCCGGTTCCACTTGCCTGAGCTCAAGTTGGAAGCAGCTTTGTTAGGATTCCAGCCGGCGCCCTGGTTGTCACTTCTGGGTCTTGTATAGTCATAGCCCCAATCCATGCACAGCAAAGCGTTGCTCAGTTAAGCGAGCGTCAGTCACTGGTAAGCTTGGCTGTCGGCCAGGGTTGCTAGGTTTTTCCATGCTACACCTGCATGAAATATTGACAAGACATTGCCACCCAGAGTGGAAACACTGGATATAAATAGTAATAATAATATAATAATAATAATAACAATAATAATAACAACAATAATAATAAAAAATTAAGTTGTCATGGGGCTGACAAAACAATTTTAAAAAAGCAACTTTTACTTCCAGGGGTACAAGCAGAACTACGAAACTCCTACTCCCTTGGTGTGAGGTGGCAGATCAGTTGATTGGTTGAATTTTTTTCTTTCTGTCCACTTCTCCACTGTGGATTTAGAATGGGAGTGTGTGTGTGGCGGGGGGAGGTGTGCATGTAGTGGTGGGGGTTGGTGGTGGGAAGAGAGGTACTAGCAGGTGATTAACCTATGGAGAACTTTTTGGATCAGTTACTTGCTTAATTCCAATAGGCCTATTATCTGCTGAACAAAAGCTCCCCAAACCAAAACACTGTGGAATAAAGTTACAAGGCTTTGGAGTGGGGAGGAAACTCTGAGAGGAGGTAATTTCTGCTGAGAAGAAAAATAAGGGTCAGAGAAAATGAGGGACGGAGTGGGGGAAAAAAGACATAATGTAGGAATAGTTTTTCAATAGGGATGGCTGGCAGAGCTATTAATCACACACTACTACGACTTACAGAGGTTATGTGTGTTCAGCTAAGACCAAAAGACAGGAAGCCCTGAATACACCACCAAAAGCCCCCCTAAAAGTGTAAGAGGGATGATCACCTATTCAAATAGGCTAAAAACAATTATATGAAAATCTAAGGAGTTTTAGTACATATTTAGATTCTTTGATTTTTTACTGTTGAATTCATGTGCTGGTGTGATCCTAGCAGTTCTGATTCTCATTCCTAAGTGGAAAAACTGAATTTCACTGATGGCAGTTGGTTTTTCAGGTTATTTAGTAGCATTGATGGTGGAGGGCTGGGGGTAGAGGAGAGTGGACAAATGAACCTGAATATTCTTGTGAGCTTTTGTTTCCAGAAACGATTAATTGGAGGTTTGCTGGATGATATCAGAAATGACTGTAGGTTCTGAAGATTGAACAACTAACTTCTTTTAAAATTAGATTCAAGACTCTTGTAGTCCATAATTTCTCATGGAAGTTATGTAATTTTTCCTTATAGCTGTGTCAGTATTGCAAAGGGACAATTCTGAGAGTGGCTGGCATTTTGCTTCCTCCTAGAAGTGGATGCTGTGGGACTTCCTAGGGTGGTGTAACTGGAATGGTGAGTGGTCCCCTTTATCCGCCAGTCTTTTGTTCACTATGTAAGCACAGACTTGCTGGTTAACTTCAAAGAACTGGGACTTCCATGGATCAGTCAGAGAGGAACCCATAGCAAAGAAATAAAAGCACCATTTACAAGTCACTATTGAGCACCCACCCACTGCAATATAGCTGGAACAAGGCATTGAGAGAATAACTTCAAGATGTGTAAGATCACGTTTTCCTTCGGTATAGATTACTTTACCTCTCTTAACCTTGCTTTTATAATCCATAAGTGGGAATAGAAATATCTATCTCATAGGATTGCTGAGAAAATTAAGTGAATGTAAAGCAACCAGCCTGGTACTTGGAGCATATTAAGTGCTTTGTGGGCGCCATTTTGGAAAATGTCAGTTATTTGTCTGTGGTAACAAAGAATAGGTTTGAACATTTGAAGTTTTCTTCTAATATAATCAGGGCCAGATTCAAGGACATGTGACCCAAGCTCAGATAAGCCCTGTGTTGGGTTTAATGCTCAGCAGTCACCATCTTGAAATTCTTAATTTTTTTAATAGGCCCTGAATTTTCATATTGCATTAGGCCCGACAAATTACTTAGTTGGTCCTGAATGTAGTTTTTTGTTTGTATGTTTGTTTGTTATTTTGCCTACGGTGTCTATTTCCTTTCTAACTGCTTTTTATTGGATATTTTAAACTAGCTTTTGGCATTACACGGCATAAATCAAGCACCACTCAATTAATTCTCTCTTTTTTGACTTTCTTTCTGCTACTGTTCCTTTCATTAATGGCCGGTTGCCTCAACACCCCATTCCCTTGAGAAGAAGCTCATTGCTATTTCTTTTGTGTCACAAGTACCTTTCCTGTTCCTCCTGGATGAGTGTCACTAGACACTACACAGCTCATTTCTCTACTTCCCCAAGCAGAAAGAACCCATCCTTGGTGGTGTCCTCATGTCCTCATAGAACCTTGTTATACTAACACTTCTCCAGTCACTGCACTAGCCAGTGAACTCTTTCAAGAGGAGGGACTAATCTCTTTTTCAAACCTGCTCCCTGGTTGGTTGACTGAATAAACAAACAAACCAATTACCAGCGTTGCCAAAAGCACAACTGACTCATTTTTGTCTCACCTTTTAAATATCTTTTATTCTCTGCTTTCGTTCTGCAAAGTATTTTTGTGCTATAGAATGCCTCAAATGCATGCAGTAGGGACTAAATGGAAAGGAAGGAGTAAAATAGGCAGGATTGCCTCTGAGGTAGAAATGAGCTCCTACATATCAAGAATTGGTACAAAATTAAATGAGTGTCATTGTGTACAACACAGTCAGTATATTGGAATACTTGTAATTCCTGTTCTATTTAATAATGTATTAAGATTCTTGTTCCGAGGCCTTTTGCGTGTTTCTTTAGTACAGGGGTTTATAAATTCAGGGGTTTATAAGCCTTTAACACATAGGCCCACAAGACAATGGGGAACTCATATAGGGATGGGTTTGGTGGTCAGCAAAGAGGTAAGTCAGTAAATTCTAATGAAACTGAATGCTATCTTTTGTGAGTATATGCAATTTTCTGAGGAAAAATTCCCTGGCTTTCATCAAGTCCTCAAAGGAACCTCTGGCCCAAAAATTATTAAAGACCCCTGCTTTAGTCTTTCAATTTGGGAAAATGATGTTTCTTTCTTATTAAAATAGAGTGTGGTTTATAATGACTTGCCATTATTAATGGGATGTTTTCCTGACTTTTAGCAACCCCACCACATATACCCCAGTTTATCAACTGTAATTTTGAAAAGATGTTTCTTAAATGGTCTCAAGTTGGTTGAAATATCTGTGCTTGCTTGTAAGAATTCTCTGCATTAATTTCCTCCTTTTCTCTCCAGCCTGTATTCTTCCTGCTTTTGCAAATTCTTCAACGTCTAGAGATGTACCGGGAAAGGGCAGTTGTGTGGCGCTGGCTACTTAGTAATGCATTCCTTTTGTTCTTCTGGGTTGTTTGTAGAATTCATATCATTGATGTGTTTTGGGTATTGGTGACAAGATGTTAATGGTTTCCTGACTGGGCAGACAGCTGTGTTGAGAGGTGTTAAGTTTTCAGTAAAATCATCTGTTTTATTAGTTCAAATTTACCTGCAATGTTAGCTCATTTACAACTGAATTCTTGATCTATTTTTTTTTCACCTGTAACAAATTCTGTTTCCTTTCTTTGTTTTAGTGTAATTTTATTTGGAAGTTACTGAGATTCCTTCATAAGTTAGGATATTTTTACTTACGAATGAAAGTTGGTTTGGGAGGGCACCCCTTCCTCAAGAACATTACATTGTTCTCGGGGTCCATAGTGAAAATCCCTTTACTGACAAATGAAACCCTCCCAGTTATCATAGGTAAATTCACCTAACTTCGTAGAAGGGTCTGTCGTGTTTCTGTTTTGCTTCTTCCAGCTTGTGTTTGTATTGAGGAGGTAAGTTGTGCCTGGGGTGGGTAGAAGCACCATTTTATCCTCTTGGTTGAGATTTCACAAGCTTTTCGTTGATGTAAAAACTTCATTGTGATAATATATCCCAATGTCCTTGTCTCTTTTTGTCATTGCATGTCCCTCAGTCCCTCTCCTCTGAATTCTCTCCCTTCCACCTACATTCTGAATAGAGACATCATTCATAATTTCCATAATGTTATCTTTAGTCTTCTCGCGTATGGATTACCCTTATCTCCTACGTCAGTTGTAAGCTTCTGGAAGACAAGGGTCTGTCTTCCTATCCTGTCTGTAATCCTAGCATAATGCCAGCCCCATCATCAATGCCTTGAGTCCTTGCTGATTTGCTGATTATAATGACCCTCTTCTATCCCGAAGAATCAAATTGTCCTTTTAAGCTGTGGTTCTGCAGGCTTTGGCAGTGTTTTTGGATAGTTAGAGCCTGTTGAGATACACTCTTTCCTGAAATACTTTTTCAATGTGGCAGCAAAGCAAGATGGAGTCTCTGCGTAAAGGGTAGAAATGGAGACCAAATTCTGCTGGTCCTGAATGTGAAATGTTTAGAAAAAAAAAAAAAATCCATTTCATATTTATCAGAATTCCTTCGTCAGGAAAACACTTTTTCATCCATTGTCAGTTTTTTTTTTTGAAAAGGGTCTGATGGGGATTGCAATGGCGTAGGTTAAATAAGATAAGGTAACATTTATTCAGTGAGCTCTTGGGGATAGCATACATAAGAGCTTCTGGTCCTCTCAGACTAGCAAAGAATAATGGTTTAGAATATTATCCACTTAGGGCCGGAGAAGGTCTTGGAAATTATAAAGCCAGTCTTCCTCATTTGGTCTCCAAGGGGATTGACAACCCAACTGATTTTGATACCTATTCAAGAAGATGTAACTGATGCCAATAGCAGATTTTCTATGAGCCAGGACCTTCTTTAACTGTGTTGCTTATATTAACTCAATACCTCACAGCTCTATGTGGTCAGCATATGATTATCTCCTTTTTACAGATGAAGAAACTGAGATACAGAGAAGTCAAGTCACTCCATCCAGGATCACATATTTCTGTCTCTCTCTTACATCTGTCCTTTTTCCTCCATCGCCATTGTCCCTGTCTTAGTTAGGCCAAGCTAGCATTGCCTCTCTGGACTGCTGTAAGGCCTCTTGACCTGGTCAGCCTGTCTCCATTCTTACTGCCCAGATAGATTTTGGCAGATTTAAAAATCTATTTAAAACTCCAATCTGTGTACGATACTGCCTTGCTGTTGGTGGCCACACAAAGCTTATAAGATTTGTAGGAAGCTGCCCTTCCTGGCTTTCCTGAGGCCTTTTTGATCCATGCGTGTGGTACCGTAGCCCTTCCCCCAACTCCCTCACATGTCAGAGTCTTTCCACATGCAGTTCCTCTAGAATGTTCTCTTCTTTCTTGTCTCCCCTTTTCACGGGCTTACTTCACCATTCAGATCTTGAGTCAAAAGTCACCACCTTAGGGAAGCCTTCTCTGACTTCCCAGCTAAATTGGTTACCACTCTTATAAGCCTTTGAACCCCCAGGGACTATCTCTGTTTGACTGGCCATTGTGTTCCTGAAGCTCATACAGTACCTAGTGCATAGCAGACAATTATTTGTTGAAAAAGGGAAGGGAGACAGGAAGAAAGCCCTAAGGTGCCAGATATAGTTCAGTCTCTCCCCTTTGAATCCAGAGAGTCAGGGCTTGGAGTTACCGTATCTGTCTTGGAGCCTGCTATACTACTTACTTTTGGGGGTGGTGAATGAAATGGGGAGCAAGGGCACAAGGGGTGAGAAGACTTCCAAGTATCTCCCGTAAACGAAGAGGGACACCGCTCCCCAATTCTGAAGGGTGGGCTCTGATTAATGACCTTCTTCCCAAAAGTACAGAATGGAAAGAGGGGTGGGGGAGAGTAACCACAGTGGAGAAACTTGACAAATGATGACCTCAGCCAGGTGATCAAGGTCAACATCAACAGTAATATGTCCAGGTGGTCGTGTGCACCTCTGATATAATGTGATGAAACGGCACTTACCTTTATGGTCTTCCACCCCAGAACCCCAATCTGATCATGAGAAAAACATCAAGCAAATCTCAAATGAGGAGTTCCATGAAATACTTGTGCAGTACTCCTCAAAATGTCCAGGTCATCAAAAACAGGGACAGCCTGAGGAACTGTTACATACAGTCAAGGGGAGCCTAACGAGAGATGGCAACTAAATGTGAAATCCTGAATGGGACCCTGAAACAGAGAAGGGAAAATAGGGCAGAATTAAGGTACTTTGAGTAAAGTATGGAGGTTAGTTAATAATGATGAATCGATATTGGTTCATTGGTTGTGATGAATGGACCCTCCTAACGTAAGAGGCTAGCGGTAGGAGGAACTGGGTGTGATGTACGTAGAAGAGAACTCTGCTGTGCTATCCATCTTCACAACTGTGCTGCAAATTTCCAACTGCTCTCACATAAAAAAAGTTCATTTTTTTAAGAGAAGTGACGCTGAGGTTTTGAGGTTGGGGGACTAGAGCCAGGAGCATCAGAACAGCAGGGGAATCAACCCAGAAGTCACTGGCTTTGAGCATCGAGAAGTGTAGAGGGGCTGGTGGTAAAATCAGACAGACCTCGGGGTTAGTGAGAAGCCAGGAGAGAAAGAGGTAGTTCCACAGGAAGTTAGACAGGGAAAAGAAGGAAGGGAAGAGGACTGGAGATAGAAGAGACAGTTGAGGCCGGTGAAGGATTTTTTTGAAGACTGGAAAGTCATGCATTTACAAATATTCGTAATAGAGGAGAAGAAATTCTCAAATGCTTGTTCCATTCATATTTAAGAGTGAGTCCCTAAAAAGGTGT
>NC_138072.1:8406791-8585360 GCF_964194185.1 Rhinolophus hipposideros | reverse complement strand
GCATTGCCGTCATGAGTTTCTCCAGCTCAAGTTCTCCAAAGCAATGGGAGCAGGAGGGCTGGTTGCTATGCTTATAAGGCGTAGGTAGAGGATGTGGGGGGAAGACTTGCAGCCATCTCCTTCTGGTTCTAGCCCCTCACCTCAGCCCTACAGTATGCCAGTATCTGGCACCCAATGCCCTTGATTCCTGATATTTCAGAGTGAAGAGTCCTGCTGCTCCGGCATATACCCCTTTGCTTACATTTACTGCTTACTTCCTGCACGTCTCCTGAATGGTTGCTACTCTACTCTCTGCTTTTCAACTTCACATACCAGAGTTCAGACAAAAGTATGTCTCCTATTTTTATCAAAGACGGAGAATGTGTATCTGTTACTCCTTCTTGTGGTTTTACTGATAATTACTGAGATAGAGACAAAAAGTCTTTCCCATCTTAAATCAAAATCCCAGGAGTCAAACATTTAAAAATCACCTTTGTTTTCATATATAGGTATGTGTTTTGGAAACTGTATGTTAAATTTTAATGTATTACATGGTCAGATTACTTATTTGTTTATTTTCCTGAAAATGCAGATGTAATTAAGGAACGGAGCTGTCAATTTATTTTTCAAGTCTGTTGGTTTAATGTTTAGCCCTGAGAGCATATTACTTTATGCCTTTGGGGATTCCTCTCATTTTTTTTAGAGTAAGCAGTCTTTGTCAAGAGATGCAAGAATCAAGGGCTTGTTTTCTGGAATGGAAATTAACTGAACCTAAGGCCCTTCCTTGTACCATGCCGTTTGGTTCTTTTCTCTTTTAATATTTTAGTGATTTTTCTTAAATGACAGAAAAATGATTCTGGCTCTTGGCGGTTGAGCTGTATTCACTTGTCAGCAAGTTGAGGGTGGACAGAGGAAGTCAGCTTTCCTGAGTCCTTTCTTTCCCAGGAGAAGGAGAAGGCTGGAGATTACCGCGGTTCACGGTCCCCGAAGATACAGTTCATGGCCTCCAGGAAAATGATCTCCCAGTGAAATATCTTTTTAATTCATACAACTTGAACTTTCCTTTGGTGAAGCGTCAACTGTGCTACGCAAAACCTTTGCTTTTCTTCTCTCCACTCAGCGAACCCTTTTCACTATCTCCGGAGTAATAGCTCTCTCCCCAGAGGAGATCACTGTCTAGGAAAGGGTCCTAGTCAGTGAGGAAAAATAAAAAAAAAAAGGAGAAAAAAATGTTGCCCTGTTAAGGAATGTCAACTCAAACAAGCCCCTCCCCTAAGAGGTTTCCAAATGGTTGTATCTTCACTTCTCTACATGGTGATGGAATTATTCTACCCTATTCCTATAACCGATGTTTTCCCAGTTGGAAATGTGTTTGAATATGGAAGCTTATCAGAACGGACTCTGTTTCTGCATACTAGAGTTCCCACCCACTGAAGCTGAGAAGGTGCTTCGTTCTTGATTCTCTCCAAACTGTCAGGTGACTGAGGAAAACTTACCTTTAGGAATGCTTCCCCCAGGTCTTATTTAGTGTAAGTGTGCTGTCCCCTAAGACCCAAGCCCTGTAGGAGTTTTTTTCCTTTTACACTTACGTCAGCCTTTAGTCTTTCCCATCATGCTGTCATGTCTTAGCTGGTGAGGCCAAGATTTAGTTTGCAATCATGAATGCTTATAAGGCAGAAGGCCAAAGCTTCCTAAATTGCTCACTGAGCCTCATTGTAAATTTATATTGAACTCTTAATGGTGGAAGCATTAAAAAAATTGGAGCTTTGGAAAGGTGATCTCATTTCGGAATTTTTTTCTCTTCTATATTTTCTGGGTTAAACCACACTATTAAAAAAAAAAAAAAAAAATCCTTAGTTAAGCCAGAAGTCTGTAAGTGCAATTGTCATTGAATTTACTTTAATGATGAAAAAAAAAAAAAAAAAAAGAAACAGGAAGGAGATAATCATTCATTCAGAAAATGGTTATTGGATTTGCCATGTCCTTAGGCTCTCTGCTAAACCGAAAAATGAATAAGCTATGGCTTCTATCCTCACGTCACTCAAAGATTAGAAGAAAAACAAAACAAAACCCAAACCCAAACCTTATAGTACCTATTACTATACATTATGCTGCATAACACATTATCTGAAAACTTAATGACTTAGAACAGCAAATATCTATTATGTCACAGAGTTTCTGAGCGTCAGGAGCCTGGGAGCGGCTTCGTTGGCTCGTGCTGGCTTTGCGTGTCTCCTGAGGAGGTGCTGGCAGGACCCTAGTCGTCTGAAGCATGACAAGGCAGGCAGATCTGCTCCCACGTTCCCTCACGTGGACTGTCTCTGGAGGGTCTTGGGGGCTTACCACATGGGCCTCTCCATATGGCTGCTCACCACATGGCAGATGATCTGAGAGAGAAGAGGGAAAACGGAAGTCCCGGCGCTCTTCACATAACCGAGTTTCAGAAGTGACATCCACTCACTGTTGCTGTATCCCATGGACTGATCCCCATTCAATATGGAGGGACCTATGGACAGTCATGAATGTGGGAGTGAGGCATCCCTGGGGGATACCACCGCCTTCCATCTGAGTACTGACCTGCCCAGTTTCCAAGATTAGCAATGGGGATAACAGGCCCAGATGTTAGCCAACACCCTGGGAAGGAAAGGGCAGTGCAATTTAGAGGTGGGGAGTGGAGGTAAATGGGGACCAGTTAGAAGCGACAACAGCCTCGGATGTTCGTCCAGGAAACTTGCTCTATAGAAATTCTAGCTGTCTGACATGATTCTGATTTTGCCATAAAGGGACTTACGGTGACTGATCATAGTCCTGTGAGTAGCAGACTAGGGGAGATTCTTTCTCACTAAGGGATCATGGTGCCTTATGAAAACTGACATGGGGACAGCAGGACAGGCTGTATTTGAATGAGCCCCTCTCACAGCTGCAGCTGCGCAGTTTTCCTTTGTGTACCAGGATATGTAACACACCAGTGTCCGGTTCTAGTGAGATCATCGAAGAATGATTTTGTCAGTGCATTTAAAAAGTATTTCTGATTTGGACTGAAGCGACATAGTCTATTGCATAGTTCTCTTCTTAATGACTGAACTATTTAAGTACATAAGTCCTTCCAATGGCATTTATTCAATCTGAGAAAATGTTCTAGAGTACTTTATGCATTTCCCTCTTACCCCCACCCCATCTTGACTTCAAATATGTCAAAGATACCTAGGGAGACCCACTTTTTTGCCTCCTCTTTTCTCCTGAATGTTTGTTTTTGACGTAGTGATTGAGGGCAATAAATATCTAACGCACTATTTCTCCCCAGCCCTTCTGCTTTAATCCAGCAAAAAGCTTTGGGAATATACAGAGAATAATAACAGCTAGAGAGAGAGGAAGAATGCATTGCATTGCTGTTACTTTCTGGTTCTCTGCTTATGTTCAGACTGACTTCCAATCTTTGCTTAAGAGTAGCTCTAGGGAAATATGACATGATATGAAGTGAGATATTTAATATATCATAGATGGGTGGCACAGAGATAGTGAGTCATATTGACAACAATGCTTCTTCTAGTGGATGTGCTTAGATAGGTTCTTCGGGTCCAAATGTTATTAAAATATTCCATTTTAAATTTGATATTTAGATACATAGGTTATTGTAAGATGTACTGGTTATAGGGGATGCCAAGAAAACTTGACCTTCCCTCTTTGAGTTTTAAAATAAAATTTTCATGTATTTCTTACACTGGGAGCAAAAAGAAAATCTAGCTGACTGCAAGGGGACTAATTATGATTTCTTTTAATGTAAAAAAAGTGGGGGCTGGGTTCTAGGTTGTGACTTTTAGCAAGTACCTAGGCCTGAAATTTCCTCTGTAAAATTACAGAGAAGATCTGGTTGATTCATCAGGGTTTTCCTAGCTCTAAAATTTTATGGGAAAACTTCAACTGGCTGGCTTTCTTTTGACTACATATGCAATTTTTAGGCAACAATGGTATGATACAAATGCTATGCTTGTAAAATAAGCATACATTGTCAATAACAAAAAAGGTTCTTTCTTCTCATGTGAACTTCTAGGTTGCTTTTATAAATATATCTTAGATTGTTTTGTGAGGATCCATGGCTCCAAAGGGCACATGTCTGAGAAATTAAAGTGATGGTTTTGCTAGTAATTTTTTCAGAAATCGTGTCTTTCCCCAGGTACGTTGTTCTCTGTGACACAAAGTTAACTCTTTCCACTGCTTACGCTTTAAGAATGCTTTCAGCTGCAAGTAACAGAAATGCCAATTAATGTTAGTTAAACAATACGCATTTAATTTATCCCATATCACAGAAAGATTAGAGATACGTGCTTCCAGGTTGGTTCAACGGCTCCGCAGTGGTGAGATTCTGGGTTGGCACCTGTCTATTCTCTCATTCTCTTGGCCTTGGCACGAAGATCACAGATGGCTATCCCAGATCCAAGCAACACATCTCTACAGAGCAGTGTCTCAAGCAAATATCCATCCTCAACCAAGTATAGGTAAAGAGGATGAAATTGCCACCACTCACTAAGACGAATAAGAATTCATTACTCTAGTGTTCAAGTCTTTCTTACCTCCCACGATCTGGCCCTCAAATTTATCTTCCAGCCTTCTTTTCTATTACCCTTCTGATAGATTTCTCTATTGTCACCAAACTGTCGTCTGTTATTCAATGCACGATTTTTAATTTTGAGCCATGCTTTTTATACCATCCGTATACATCCTCTTTGCAAGTTAAAATCCTGTCCAAACATTACTACTAAGATTCATCTCAAGTTCTCTTTAGTCTTCTCTGATCATTCTAGCTAGAAAGAATTGCTCTTTCCTCTGAACTCCTATAACAGTTTATCTTTTATGGTTGTATAACAGCATTTTACAGGATCATATATGTCCATAGGTTAAAAAGGGCAAATATGAGGATGCCCATTTTACAGATGGGAAAGCAGTTCAAAAGGGGCAGAGTGACTTTCCCAAGGCATCGTACTACCCAATGTCACATTCTGGATGTGGATGAGTTGGGGGTAAAAACTTCTGTACCAAACCTCCCCCAAAACAGTGCAGAAGAGTGTTTATTTTTATTTCTCTCTCACTGGAAGACCAATGTGAATGGTCTAGGTTGACCGGTGGCTCTGCCACTCACATGTATTTTGTGAGACTTAGGCTGCCAGTCGTTTTGGATCTTCAACACATGGCCGCCAAAGGTGCACTGACCTTGGTCATTCCAGTCAATGAAAGGGGACGAGAGCAAATTCCAGGTCCAGGTATTTTCTCATGAGTACGCATGGTGGAAGTTGTACCTTTTCTCCTAATGCATGGGGCAAAAGCTTGGTCACGTGTCCTACAAGCCGCTGGACTGGGAAATGCAGTATGGCCTTGGGTCCAGGAAATAGGGAGAGCACATTTGGATGGACAAGTAGCCCTGTCTGCCACAGACCAGGAATGCAGTTCTCATACCCCTAAGGTTGTGTTGTTGGTCGTTGCCCTGTCCTCCCTTGTAATAAAGCCAACAAGGAAAGAAGTCGGGTGGAGGGTGTTATCCTTGCAGACCGTGGATCTCTATGTGAATTGCAACGATTAAACCTTGCAGAAGAGGGAATTCCCTTAGTACTCCTGGGCGACTCATATCCCATTTTAAAAACTCTCACCAGCAGTTTTCTTTTATAGACACACAGAAATAGCTCCCCAGGCATTGTCCACTTCCCCAGTGGCTGACCTTTAGGGAGTAGCAGATCAGACAGGTTCTGTGCCATTCCATTGATTGTCCCATTCCTACACTCCTACCCCTATGGTCTAGGCGTGCTCTGTGCCATCCCTGCTTCAAGCATGCAGCAAAACATGCAAAATGTTATGATTTGTTGCCATGCTGACAGTGTCAACTTGACTACAGCTGACAAACAGTTTTTAAATAGAACATGTCAGTTCATTACAGTATTTTCCATCTGTGTGTTTTTTTTTTTCCTTTCCCACACTTAACACCAAACATTTGAAGAATGTCGCCACAAAGGTTTGGTTTACACCTCCAGTCACTTTCATTAATGACTTGCTAAAAGTCATATTTTGGAAATGAGAGAACCAATGAACAGTGACTTGAGGGCAAAAAAAGGAGACTCTTCTTTGAGAAGGCATTTCTCAAAACCATTTTCAGTTGTTTGGTTTTCCCTGCCTAGTGTCCTGTTTTGCTTTCTCTTGCTTTCTTCAGCTCTGTCTTGATATTGCCACTGAAACTAGCTTTCTCCCTCCAACTCTGAGCAGAATTCCTATGAAATTCAGAGGGCCCGCTGCTTAACATACAGGTCTGTGCAAGCTGTGCCCTGACACTGTGATGTCTAAAATATCGGCCATCGTAAAGGCTCATCAAGCCAGCTCTTGACGTTTTGCTGAGAGTGCATTTCTGTTCTATACCCGACCTTCTTTACACTTACCTGCTCAGATGCACCCCTTTCCTTTCCTCTTGCCTCTTACTGAACACACACTGACATTGCCCATTAGTAACTTTTAATGTCACAACCACACAAAGTGCCTTAATTGTGTTTTAAATGATGTCTTGGGTCTGTGTCCTTATAATGAAAATATAGAGTGACAATGTAAGTCTTGAAAGTCTATTTCTGTGATGGTTCAATTTTGCGAGCTTTTGTGTTCCTACAGATTTTTAAATTCTAAAGAAATTTGATTTTTTTTTTAAAGGTCTTGTTAATACTCTACTTTTTATTCTGGGCACTGAGGGTGTTCCTTGCTGTTTTCGTAGTTTAGGCTTTGGCTGCAAATGTTTGGACATCAGCTCAGAACATCGTCTCCAAGGGAACATTTTGCAAGTGTTATCTCCTTGTTCCCAGGAATCCAAGGAGAACCAAGTGGAGAATTGTTTAGTGATAGAAACTGAAATAGCAATAAAAAGAGGGATGGCCAAATTATGTAAAATCAGACGGCATGAATAATTCAGGACTTGCTTGAGTGCGATTTTTATTTTTATTGTTAAATAATACTAGCATTTCCATGAACTAATAACACACTGACTAACCAACTGGTAAGCTTTTTGTTGGGGGTTTGGGGCGACAGGGAGGAGGACGGAAGAAAGGAAACTGGGGCCAAATAGTCGTCTTTTAGAAATGGAGCATGCTTAGTGAAACATTGATAGAAACATTTGTTTTATAATTTTTTTTTAACCTCGTTGAAGGGAAGGAAATGAAACCACAGAAAAGTTCGTTAGAACATCTTTATTTTTAGATCACCAGAATAATTGCAGTGTTACATGAACTCCCTTCTCTATTGAACCTCAGCATTTGGATATAGTGCTTTCTACTTTTTTTTTTTTTTTTTTTTTACCATACGTTCTGGGATAAGCGTGTAGATTTCTGTGTTCGTAGAAACAAACTACATGGGGTTTCTTTAATTATAACTCATGAAGTGTAACGTAGATATAGAGTTACAGTGGAATAAAACGCAGGCCTCTGCAAGAAACTTATTTTAATCTCAAGCAAAAGTTATTCTTAGCTAAAAAGGGAAAAGTCTCGACTACAATTAACTATAATAACATCATGGATATTTAAAACAGGGTTGGAGAGGAATGGAAAATGAGCAAAGGTGTTAAATTATTGAGAAAACACTATACATTAGCGAGAGGGAGAAATAAGATGTAAATTATGAAAAAGAAGCTCTCAGAGGAATATGATAGGGTGACAGGAACTTTTAGCTAGTGTAATGAATGGACAAGCACTGCTTTTAATAGCCTCACTTAATCTAATGAAATTGTAATTAGCTCAAGAAGAACTGTATTAACTAAGGAATCAAACAAAAGCAAGAGACATGGTGCAAAACAAGTAAATGGTATCCCCAAATTATGGTGGAATCATTTAATATTGCAGAAGAATGCAAGATGATAAGATTTTGAAGTTTGAAATCAAATATATGCTTTTGCATTCTAATTCCTTCAGAGGGGGGCAAGACATTTTGTGAACCAATAGTGGGAAATGTTTTGGACTGAATGTAGACTAGAGAACATTGAGAGAGTCAGGGCAGAACTCAGGTGGGAGTCCTATGGAACACAAGGAAGGGTCCCTTAGAAGACAGTTTGGTCACCTTAGATATCACGAGAGTATTGTCCAGACACTGGAAAGAAGCACGGAAAGATTTGAATACCCCTAGGAATCTGTGAGAAATTGAAGAGAGATTAAACGAGGTCAGGGAACTGAACACATCAACGACTAGTCTTTTAGCCCCAGGGGATATATTTATAGATATACGATGGAAACTAAAGGTAGGATCAGAAAATACATTTTCCCTGGAGGTCAAATAATCTAAATTATTTTGTATTTAAGTTAAAAACTGAGGATAAAAACAAAAACACTGTTTTGCACAAGACAATTTCTGAAGGAGCTAGTTGTTATAAGAGAGACGGGGCTAAAGTTAAATACATTAATATTAGTAATTGTGCAGCTAAAAATTAGCATAGCTTTTACTAACCTCCCCATATGTGTGTATGTACAAAATAAATAATGGACATAGGAACATACACAAACGAGGTAATTATAATTAGCCCCATTCCTTAGATATAGTCACTGCAAAGGGTCTCTTCTAGTAAACGTATTTTTCTAAGGAAAGAGAGATTAGAGCCGTTCATTGTAATTAACATATAATCAGGCAAAGCAGTCTCATACATTCTAAGTTCTCAACCAAAAGATATATCAGAATCACCTAAAAATCATTTTCAAGCCCATCCCCCAATTGCTCAAACCTCTGCCTCCCAGGCAATTCTACTATGCCCCCTGACTCTTCTTAGGAGAAACGTATGCTTGGGATTCATTCCTTTATTCCACTTTCTGATAACTGCATGTGAGATTATTTATAATGAATAGGGGACATCCGAGTAAATTTTGTTTTAAAAGGGATGAAGAAACAAGGAGAAATTATTTCCAAATTTCGTATTGGTTCAAAAGATGGAATACCTGTTCAAACTGACAAAAGATATTTTTTTTATTTTCAAGCACACATTTCCCATCACCTTTTCAGGCATGCTTGTTTTAGTTGTTTGTATGGTAGAGCATGAGTACTGTCAAGCTATTTTTGTCTAAGATCTCATAATTGGTGAAAGGCATAAAATGGAGATCTGAGCTTTCATTAATAATGATCATTAGCCTTGTTCTGAACTATTGGCAACATGTTATAGCAAACTTGGGAGCAGAACCTGTGTTGTTGTAAATAAAGAACTATTTACCTAGAAGCTCTTTCTAATGAAAATGACCTAATTCTGCTGCTAAGTGCTAACTTAAAAAAAAAAAAAAAAAAAGCTAAAAGATAGTTTGCAAAAATGCGTATTGATTCACATAAATCAATAAATTAGAACATGATTGAGGCTTGGACTCCTCTAGTTTCTAAAGCATATTCTGGCTTCCTTGTGCAGTAGCAGAAAATGTTTGTCTGCATTTTGATAACCAACATGGAAATTAGATATTGATATATATAGGGGAAGACAGAGACAGTGAGAAAATACTTAACACCCAAAGAAGGAAGGAATCTTACCATTACTCACAAAAGGCAGTGCCACGAGTGACTTACTCAGTCATTTTGTAACAAGTCCAAATCTGTCTCTTGAACCAAAAGGAAAAGGGATTTGAAAGACATCTACCGGCCCTATTATATTTAAGTCCTCTTGTCCTTTGCTTGAAAATCAAGGCTTTGTAATTGGTCTGGAACTATTTACTCACACAAGACTTGCAAATAACAGAAACAATTGTGAAACTAGTTTGTTTGTTTTTTTTGAAGCGGGAAGAAATGGTGTATCATAATTGGAAATGGAGGCCAAGCTGTTTAAAGCTTATTAGGGTTTATTTTGTAAAAATTTCCTCTTTGTCAGCCAAGGTGACAGCCAGGCCAGGTGACCCTAAATGAGACTTACTGACCTCCAGACTTTTCACTCAGAGGCTTGTCACCTTGAAATGGCCAGCATTTGCACACGACGTGTCTGTATACCTCTGTGCTGGACATAAATACGAAGCTGGACAAGCTGGCTCTTACTTTGCACATTAACGATTCCCGGGAAATGTCTGGAAGTGAAAGAGATGTGCCACTCCCCTGTGATTTCCATCTTATGGTTGCATGCCTGGCTTTACGAGGCAACTGCAGACAGAAGTGAAAAGGGGTTGTTTGCATGTGCAGAGGTGATTTCCCCTGTGTTAGGGCGCCAAGAGTCATATGTATGTTGGCTGCCTCCGTTTTGCTTGCTTTGAGTCATTTGCTGAAATATAAGCTCTTTTTACATGTGACAGTGTGTCTGGTTTAGTGTTTGTAATGCAGAAGACCTTATATAAATGTTAACTGATTTGCTGATGGACCTCTTCCGCATATGTTCACCTAATTAAATCTATTGCTGGCCATTGAGAAATAAGAAAACATGGAAGGCTCCTTAAGATGCTCACAGATATTTATTATGCACTGTTTTCATCCCTGCTCCTTAAAAGCAGCAACGAGGAAATAAATTCACCTTGATTTCTTGATGGTCTTACTCTGCAGCAAGGATTTAGGCAAGAGATTGTTTTTGCTGATGTTCAGGGGGGCACCCCTAGTGCTGAACTTTGTCTGTCTCACAGTAGGTGCTCAATAAATATTTGCTGAATGAGAGAAGGAATGCGTTATGCAAATAATAGAGAAGGTGAGATAGTAACATGCTGTCCTCTTCTGTAGACTTATTACCTACCACAAACCAGGTGTGTTTCTTAGTTGCTTTGGAGAAGACAGTGGCATTACCTGTCACTTTTAATATGGCTACCAAAATAAGTGCATAGTTAGCAATTTTACATTGCATGACAAAATTATTTATTTTGACATTTACTAGGTAAATTTAGCGCTCAAGTAGAAAGACACAGTACCCATACATGTTGCTGGTAAACCAAGGAGTCACAGGAGTCGCAAGACTTAGTTCTGTGTCATGAACATATGAAACTTTGTTTTGCTGAATATGTTCTAATCTGTTATGCTGGAACCACAATCCAGGAAAGACATAAGGGAAAGTGGAAAAGAACACAGGCCTGGGAATGGAGTCCCAGTCATTGTGTCGTCACTAACTAGCTGTGGGACCTTGCAAATCTCTTCTGTGGATCTCTGTTTTCTTTTTAAACCCTACTCCCACAATGTGGTTTGTTATAGAGATAATACCGTGTTTCCCAGAAAATAAGACCTAGCCGGACCATCAGCTCTAATGTGTCTTTTGGAGCAAAAATTAATATAAGACCTGGTATTGTATTGTATTATATTATATTATATTATATTATATTATATTATATTATATTATATTATATTATATTATTATTATATTATGTGACCTGGTCTTATATTACATAAGACCGGGTCTTATATTATAGTAAAATAAGACCAGGTCTTATATTAGTTTTTGCTCCAAAAGACGCAACGGAGTTGATGGTCCAGCTAGGTCTTATTTTTGGGAAAACACGGTATGGATTAGAGGAGAGCAACGTGCATGCAAAGAGCCTCCTGACCTCCCCCTGCTTTAGTTTTCTCTTTGGTAAAATGAAGAGTATGATAGTAACAGACCCAGAGAATTTCTGTGACAATTAAAGAGAGAATTTATGCACAGCGCCTAGCTCAGTAAGCACTGAGAAAGTTTCAGTAATTACTAGCTCTTATTCTATAGCTAAATATATATGATTCCATGAGAAATTGTCCCAAACTATCAATCACTTAAGAAATGTTCAGGCACTCCCAGGGTCCCTACTGATAACTTCTGTCAGGTAAAGAGAAGAATTGCTTGGTTTTCCATCTCACATCTTATATATATGGAGCATTTTCAATTTTGAAAATGTCAGTGCTTTGACAGTACACCTTTAAAAGCAGCTTTGTTGTTGTTAAATTACATTTGTTAAGCTTGAAATCCATAATGTGAATGATAGGCCCTGGTGGTATTTATATAAAAATTAAAACTGTCAAGTTGTATTAAGGTTTAATCACTGGTTATGGCCCACGAGCCACAATTTCTTTGCACTAACCCTCTTCAAGCATTTTTTTTTTTTTGCTCTAAATCTGAGCTATGGAAACATCTTATGCCTTTTAAATTCCTCAGTGAGTGTATGCAGAAGATGGACACAAAAGAAACTAACATTGTTCTATGTGAGATGCCCATGTTATATGTGTAAAGAGCTACATGCTAGTCACTTTACATACAGCAGCTCATTTCATCTTTAACATTACCCAGTGGTACATTATTATGCCCTTTGTATGGATGGAAATACTGAGTCTCAGGAGGGACAAGCCAGTTGGTCAAGATCATTTCCCAAATAACTGAATCCTATCGTGTTCTTCTAACGTCTGCCTAGATGGATCTTACCTCCCTTTCGTTGACCTCAAAAAGTAGTTCTGATTTCCTTAACATTTGTGACTCGATTGTTAGGAAGGTGTGTTAAGAACATTTTAAATCCACTGTGGTTCCAAGAGTAAGGCTGTAACTAATAGTACTTTTCAAAGATAGTGGAAGCCTTTTGAAGGTGAATTGGATAAATGTATTTGTCCTGGCAGAAAAGAATACATATATGTTTCAAAAGGCTTCTCATAATAATAGAGAGACAGAGAACATTTGCATGACAACTGAAACAGGGATTTCTGCACAGTTTGGGTTTGCATGGTGCCATTGTTTTGGTGGGGTTGTGTCTGAGCTGGCTGGAGTGACCTTGAGAAGGCCCATGGAGTCACATGTCATTGCTGCTTCACGGTGTCCCTCTGAGGACCTCGTGGCATGAATGGGTTCCTATGCAAAAGTGTAGGTTCTCTCTCAACCCCAGTATGTTTATCAGGATTGAATAATAAGCCTGTGTTGTTCCTATTTCCTCCTTTCAGAACAATGAAGTTAGCTTTTTCTTCCTTATGGGTTTATTCCCAACTAGATGTCCTCAAGGTAGAAGAAGATTTATTATTTTTAATCCACGTAGTAAAATGTTGTAATAGGAGCACCGTGCATTGCCGCCAGAGGTAAGCCTCTCCTGCCTGTATCCAGTCTGTTGGGGCCCAGTGAGCACTTCCTGATCTGGCATTGTTTCTGGGGCACTGGCAGCCCAGCCTCTGCCCTGGGGTGGGCTAAGAAAGGTAAAGAGAGACTGCTGTTCTGCAGCCAGGTGACCCAGGAATTGATCGACCTGACCGTCAGGCTGCCTTGCCTCAAATAGAGACGAATCTGAAGGGCCGTTCCAGCTCTGCAGCTCCTGATGGCTTCCACTGCATCGAACTTCCACTCCTCCCTCTGCCCATTTTGTTCCCCACAGTTCTTAAGACCACTTCCTAACAGACCTCTTGCACACAAATCCCTGAATCTGTTTCTCAAGGAGTCAACCTATGACAACCACCAACAAGGTTTTTTTCTGTTTGGTCAGTTTTAAAATTTCCACAGGTCTGATGCCAGATATCCAAAATGGCTCCTAGATAGCTACTCATTAATATTCGTCCAGCATGCTGCTCTTCTGATAATTAGTTTGCAGTGACAGGTACCAGGCGGGTGGCAATAGCTATTGTTCGCATTGTAGGCAGCAGACAACTCTGGGTGTGACTGTTGATCCAGCCCTGGTTGTATTCCTGAGTCAGCACAGGAGGAATAAGGGGATAGAGAGTACATGTAACATTTCACAGTTAGAGATCTCAGGGAAATATTCCTATCTGGGTATTCAGAAGAGCAAATGCCAGTGTGTGTGTGTGTGTGTGTGTGTGTGTGTGTGTGTGTGTGTGTGTGTGTGTGTAGGGGGAGTGTGAATCATTTGCAGCAAGACTATTACAATGCATTAGATATTGGGACTTCAGAAATGAATAAGCCAAGATCCCCATTTTACAGATGAAGAAACTGAGTCTCCATGATTACCCAATAGTAACAGACAGCAGTCATCCTTAAACAATGTATTTCACTCAACGTTGTTTTGTGATCATGTTGATGAGAGACCATAGGAACTTACCTCTTGTGCATATCAGAGAGTCTATGGTATAACTGGTTTCCTTCTACTTCATTTCACCCAAGTTCCACGCACCTATGGGTGACATTAAGCGAGGACTTGCTGTAATTATTCAGCAGTGAAGTTAGAATTCAGACTTACATTTGACTCCAGTACTGATGTCCTTTACATGGCCCGTTGCTGATTCTTATCAGTGGTCTGTAACATATTCAAAAGAAAAGCCTCTATGACAAAACGGTTAGAATGAAAACTAAAATAACACTCTGGATATTTGAGTTGAGGTCGTGAGTATTAGTGGAAACTCCTCATTAGCTCTTGTCAAGAAGGTCTTCATGTTGAGCTGGCTGATACCTCGACTGCTGGGTTACCATTGGGGAAGAGGATGAGCTGCCAGGCAGAATTTTAACTTCCCCTCAGAATGCCATCTCTCCCAGGCTTCAATCCTAGTAGGATCCTCTCTGCTAGAGGAGTCTATCTGTGGTGCTTTATATTCTATTACCCCATAATATACAATGCGTTTTATTTATGTTAGTCATCTTTTATACAGAACTGTCACAAAATACGTCACTGCTGATTACAGCCTGTGTGGGCAAACTACACTAGTGAATTATGCCCCTTATCATAGATCATGCCAGTCGTGCCTGGCTGGGAAGAGAGCAGGATAAATCCAGAACAATGATAGATGTACTTTAAGAGGTGAAGAGATGCCTGGGTGTAGAGACAAAGCTCAAGTTCGGAGTGCCTAGAGATGGTCTCTTTTACCTTCTGACTTCTTAGCTTCCTCTCTGCCCAACAACATCTGTGGCTCCTCCCTGCCCACTGGCCGCACTCCTAGGAGGGCCTCTTGTCTCTCAGGAGTGGCCCTGACCATCACTGCTTTCTCTTTGAACTGTAACAGGATATGGAGAAGGTCCGCCCTCTCTTGGAATATCCTTTGGAAGTCATAGAATATTCCTTTACCTCCTGAACTCTGTAAAATCCTGCCTACTAATTTTTTGAAAGGGGAATCTATACTAAATGGGTATATAACAAATCGGTAACTACATGTAAATGCTGTCTTTGCTAACAACACATTGTATATTTTAATAGAACTTCATCGTTAAAAACCGCCATTTGGCATCTATTGATGTTGTAATAAGCTGTTGGAGGGATTGTCTAGGGATAAACAGCGATGGATAAGACGGAGATTCAACCCGGAAAGCCTGAGGTCCAGCCAGGGAGTGCAGACTCAGGAGCAGGCGGTTATAGTACCGGGTACGGAAAGTGCTAGAACGAGGATGGGCCCAGGGTCCTTGGGATCACCTGAGGAGCATCTAAGTCAACTCAGGAAGCTGGGAAAGGCCTGAAGGACAGACAGTGGGATGAGGCAGGGAACACTGGTGCTGGGGGTGGGGTGGGGGTGGAGGGGAGTTTGCCATATTATGCAAAGGGCAGAGTATTGTTGGAGAACTGTGAGCCCCGGCTCATGGTCGTTATGGTTGGTTGTGGTTATTAACAAGGTTGGAGGGAAGGGAGAGGTGATAGCAGTGAGAAAGGAGTCTACATGTAGTCTTAGGTCAGGTAGAAAATGGCCTTATAAAACATACCGTAGTAAGCAGTTTGGCCTTAGTCCTGAAAGTAACAGGGAGCAGTTACAGGGTTTCACATCAAAGAGTAGCAGGGAGAGCTCCTTGTTTTAAAACCATCCTCACTCTGGCTTCGTTGGAGAGAATTAAGGAGCGATTGGGCCTTTTACAGCGGTGCTGGTGAGAGGTCAGAGTAGCCTCAGTTGTCACAGGGGCAATGAGAAAGAGATGGGGCAATAGTACAAAAAATGACATTCTATTTATATAGGAAGGACTCGATGGGGTCATGTCTGAGCCGTTGGGAGGAGAGCAGTGAGGTTCGCCAGCATAAAGAACACAGCAGAAGGGACGGGTATGGAGGGGATGATAACATTGGAAGTGAAGGTTCTTATAGGACAGGGGAGCCATGTTGTCCAGGAGGCCACAGTTATACGGCTGCAGAACTCAAGAGCTAGAGACGAAGCCCATTACTGTAATCAGCAGGGAATTAAAGGGCTGAGGTGGATGAATTGATGCAGGGAGAACTGGAAATCTAAGAGACAACTGATGGGGGGACCCAGAAAACATACTCGTTACACAGTAAATAGATGAACAACAGATGGCGGAAGGCAAACTGAAAATAGGGCAGTATTTACACGTTCACATTTTTCATACAGCACCAGTCACATTTTCAACAACAGTTGAAAACTAAGAAAAGAAAAGAAAGCATTCACTGTCCTACTATTGTGCTTGTTTGCACATCCCCTTAAGAGCCTGTTCAGACGAATTCACGGTTTTCACACCCTTTCACCAGAGCATGGTTAGAGAGCTGCATTCTAACCCTTTTCATTAATATATTATCAGCATTTTTCACATTACTTCAGAGTCTTCATTTATGAACAATGGCTTTGAAACAGGACAGTGCCGTTAGGAAAAGGTTTAGTTCTCTCCTTGAAGGATTAAAGAAAAGAGACTGATTTGGAGGGTTTCACAACAAAGATGTTCATTCATAAAGTGAGGGAGTAATATGATGATGGCACAGCATGACTAATGTACGGAGGAGACTGAAGTTTAGAATTTCATGTTGCTTTTGCAGTTCATAACCTCCGACCACACTATGTAATGGAACATCATGTGCTCTCACATCCGTGACAGGAGCACAGCTGTAATATGGCCTGACTTGTGGCCCCTGCTGCAGACTTGTGACATGGGGCAAATCGTCATCTTCAAAGGAACCTAAACGTGTGTTTTCCAACACAGTTCCTTCCAAAGTACAAAGAGACAGGAGCAGGGAGAGCGACGTAACACCCGCTCTGTTGTCTCTGGGTGGAAATTCTGACCAAACTCTTTTAAAGAAGCACAGGGACTCGGTCCACTGGGCCTGATGGCAGAAGACCTAGTTTGGGTTCCAATCGTGGCTGTACCACTTATCAACTTATCAGCTTTATGGTCTGCATGGCTGTGGATATTTTCATCGCTAAATGTGGCTAAACACCCCTGTTACAGAATTGTTACGAAGGGTAAATGAAATGAGACATAACATCATACTTCAATATTAGTTGCTGTTTCATTATTTTTATTATTGGAACTCTCTACTACTTATGTTTTATGTATAAAATCCCTTTAGGACTTTGCCGTGTTGTAACTGGAGCAGTATTTGGTAACTGTGCCAAGGAACCTATCACGGTCTTGTCCTGCAGGATTTATAAAGGCTGCTTATTTCTAAAATGCATGAGGCTCTTCATATCCGTTACGCTGAGGTCCCCTCCACCCCCAAATTGTTCATCCCATCTTTTTAAGTCTCAAACAAACTGATCTGCAGCTGCTTTCTCCAAAAGATCTAAGTCTATTTTCCCTTACATGGATCTATCTTTTTCCTTCCTGAAAGAACTTAGAAGCTGCCTGTTGGGGATTTATGAATGTGTTTCTATATTTAGGTATTTATTGAAGCCCTAATATGTTCTTTTTTTTTTTTCTTCTTCTTCTGATTAGGTCTATTGATATAAGTTTGGTGCAACAGTAATTGCGGTTTAAATGGTTAAAAATAATTGCAAAAACCACAATTACTTTTGCACCAACCTGATACAAAAGCATTTTTATAGTTAACCACAGTTATCAATTTCATCAAAAGTGGGGAGATCCCTAAAGTGTTTGGTACTCTTCAGTGGGGTCAGGAGTTCAGAAATAAATTCCCTAAGTAAAATGCTGTATCTACATCAGGGCTGTCCATGGAGTAAATAAAACTATCTGCTGCTTAAATTAGATCCCTGTCTTTCTGGTGGAACTTTTAAACCAACAGCATGGTCTATCAGTGTGGGAAATGCATGAATTCCATGGGGAATCTTTTCGCTACTTGGTAAACCATCCAAATTTCTAATTTCTATCTCTTGAAAACAAAAATATGATACCCTCTTTTACTAGGAATATTATGGAAAAGCATATGTAGTTTAAGTCCAAATTTTCTTAACTTCACATCATAGTTTCTTTGACTGAGATTTTTTTTATATCTTGATTTGCTTGTTCGACTTCTTTGTCCACTGAGAAAATCAGATCAAGAGCAGGGTAAGACCTTTAGAAACCATGTTGAGTATTCAAAGGGATGCTTATGTCTTTGTCTCCTACCGAACAGCATTTAAAAATAAAAACATAAAAACAATACCAAACTATAAGATTGTGTAAGAAATTAGTGAAGTTTTTCACCAAAGAGGACTTCATTTCTGTTTTCTTTTTTGGAAACGTCAAATATCAGTTTCTTTTTTAAAAATGTATCACTGTTCCTGCTTTGCTGCTGCCCAAGCACATTTCTTAACTTCTCTTTGGGTAATCTGACACTGGGTCAGATCTACTGAGCTATTTGGGAATCTAGTTCCAAAGCCAGAAGATGTTGGTAAGCGAAAAAGAGCTCAGTACATTGTTCTCCTTTACAAAACTTTTTCTGAGATCATTGGCAAGTAACATATACCCTTCAGGCTAAAGATTTTGCCTTTAAATGTTGAGGAAGGACAAAGAATGTTTTGACAGTTTAAAACATCATGTTGGAGAGAGAATACGTTCCTACTTTCATATCTTGGTGTTGGAATTATTGTTTGTCTCACATTGTGTTCCAGCTATTGGAGAAAGCCCGAGCCATAGAATTAGAAGTTTTGGAAATGCTATGGAGTTGAAGAATCTTCTGGAATTTGTCATGGGCAGCTTCTGCATTTATCTGGCATGTTAGAGTAGAGGGAGAGAGGGCATGAAAAGGGTGGAATTCTTTGGGGGCTCAGCATCACAGACCCACTGTTTTAGGACCAGAAATTACCTGTGCAATCATCCGGTGAAGGTTTTGCTAACTGGCGATATGTGAGCTACAAATATGCTTTGTTTCTTTGTTGGTCTGAACAGTGTCCCTAGAATTTGAATGCATTTAGCTGGGGCCTCTTTGCTCCAGTTCCCTATGGATCCCACTATTCCATATTGCTTCAACCTGCCTGGCCCCATAGGCAGCTGAGTGTGTGGAACTGACACCTTTTTATAGAACTGCCATCAGTTTATGCTGATGCCATCTCCTTTGAATAAAGGGATGGTCTCAGAGGCTGTGAGAGACGGTGTTTTCCTAAGGTTATGTAGAGTGAAGGCCGGAACTCAGTCAGAATCCCTGACTCCTAGAGCGGTGTCATTTTCATCACACAATTAGGAGTTGGAAACTTAAATTTACCCCATTAGCTATAGCTAAAGAAAGAAAGGAAAGAAGGAAGGAAGGAAAGAAGGAAGGAAGGAAGCAAGGAAAGGAGGAAGGAAGGAAAGAAGCAAGGAAAGAAGGAAGGAAGGAAGGAAGGAAGAAAGGAAGAAAGAAAACACACAGATTTAAAAACAAATATTATAAATAAATTCACAACCTGCTTATCTAATGCTATCACAGGGAGGAAAAATACAGTAGATAAACTCAACAGGGCTGTCCCACGTTATTTTCTCAAAATATTTCTAGGTAGAGGCCTATTAATTATTTTTCTAGCAGTACTTAAGGAAGCTTTTAAATACAATATATGAGCATCAAGGAATAACGACATATTTTTCCCTGTGGCAGGAATATTTTAGATGCATAGTTGGACATACTTATCAGCATCTCCCAGTTACAAAATTTTGACAAACTCTGACTTTAGATGTATATTTCACACACCATTAGAATACATTAGAATATATTATCAATTCCCTTAGGGCAGGGCTCTTCTTTCTTGTTCTACATATTTTGCTTATTAGATAACTGTATGCACATGGTATGGCAGAGATAATAAGGCATTAAATTAGGAATGTGCCTGATTGAAATTTTCCAATTGAATTTTTTCATACTGCTATAAGCATATGTGTATTTATGTTAAAGAACTATTGAGCATCTTTATTAGATGAGTAAAATTAATATAAAAGGCAAGTACCATTGTCTTTTCTTATTTATCTGGACTTTAAAACATCCCGAGGAATTGCAATATGGTGTTTGGTTTATCTGACAAAAAATAAGAAAGGTATCTTTGAAATTATTTGTCACAAAGTGAGATGATACCAAAGTTGATGTTTCACCTTACCTAGTACCTGGCATAGAGAAGCCATATTTGATGAATGAATGAATGAATGAATGAATGAATGAATGAGTAGATGAGTGGATGGATGAATGGGTTGATCAATAGTTCTTTGTAGCAGGGCTTTGACAGGGCATCTATTATCAGCTTTTTAAGAAAGGTAAGAATAGTTAGTTATGTATAAAATGTAATCCAAAAATGAAACAGGTATTGTTCAAAATGTGGCTTTTAGAGGTTAAATGAGATAATTTCATGTAAAGTATTGTGTACTTAATGGTTAGCAGTATACCTGTTATTATTGTTGTTATTATTATTGTTTGTTCCTTTTTTGTTATTTTTTAATTGTAAGTACCTGAGGAATATAGATATATATGTGATCAATGAAGTAAAAATATTGATCTTCTACTGTGATTTGCGATTATATGTGAAGCCAAAAGCAAAAACTGACCTATCTTCAATGCTGAAAGACCTTGGCACATGCTTGAAACATGTACTGGTGAAAAGATGCAAACGTTTGTGGAGTGAAGGATGAGTAAATGCTAATTAATGCAAGAGAATCCTGCACCACTCAACTGGCTTTCTGGCTGCTTCCTCTTCTTACATGAGCAAGTCTCCTAAGTGCTTAATAAAAAATTAAACTCACCTAGACCCAACTATGTTTGTGATCCAGTTCTATCTTTCTCCTTTCTCAGGCCGTCAGATGTCTTCAGAGTGGTTTCCACTTTTGGCCTCCAGCTACTAGCCTCCTGAAAGAGTCACCAGTATTTTCCTATTGCCATATTGGGTGACCTTGTGTTTCTCATTTCTTATTCCTCAGCCTCTCAATGTCTGCAGCATTTTATGTCACGTACACCCTTTTACCTCTTACCTGGCTGCCCCTTGCTCGTTCTGCCCTAATTCACTTCTCAGTTTTCCTTGGTTGGTAGCTCTCTCTCTTTTTTTCTGCTTCCTAAAAGTGGGCTTATCCTGAGTTTATATTCCTCTCTACTATTTCTCTATTCTCTTTCTTAATGATATTATCTACCTACCAACTCTCTGCAGGAGAAATCCAAAATCATAATCTCCAAGCCAACTCACGTCTTCTCTCAATTTCCATGTCTATAAATGTCTACCAGAAATCTTAATCCTGGTTTGCCTTCAGCATTTCAAATTCAATGTGTCAGAATCTATACCACTCCATTACTAGTCACTTGAAAGTTCCTGACAATTTATCCTTGGCCTTGCTTCCTAATTTTGTCATTTCTTGCCATCACTAGTGCTAGTCTGCATACCTACACAGAACTGTAATTAGCATTAATACTTACCCTATTGCTATAGCCTCATAACCGACTTCTTACCTAATATTTAAACCCTCTAGGCCAACTTAGACATGGCTGCTTCACATATACCCCAGATTGTTCCTCTCCCTTATGATGATAGCTTCTGTAGTTTCCCAAGACCTCCAATGATGGCCATATTTTTTAGCTGGGAAGTGGAAACTTTTGATGGCTGTAAATGATCTTTCTAATGTCATCTCACACAGTTTTCGTATATACTCAACATACTTAAGTTAATTTGGCCCAATCACTCTTTCCTTCTTACCCATGGTGACTTATGCCATGTTATCTACCTGGAATGTCTCGTCAAAATCCGTTATTCAAAGACCACTTCATAGAACGCCTTCAGGAAATAACCCCCAATCAGTGTATTTGGAAGTGGTCTTTTGTCTGACGTGGAACTGCCCTCTCTTCAGTCTCCTTTTGGGACACTAACGTGAACACTTCCTGCATCATGGTTTTGTCACTTTTCTTTAATTCTCCTTCTGAATTCTAAGTGCTCTGAGATCAAGAGGCAATGTTTTAATTATTTTTTTCTCTTCATTTCCCAAAGCATCTATTTCATGCTGCTGATATCAATGACATATATTAGGCATCTGTTGAAGGATTTTCTGGTAAAAGTGTGGTTTAAAGTAAGTTCTATTTTAAGACTAGATTTTGAGGCTTAAATACAGTAGTTACATCATAGGCTCTAAACCAGACACGGTGGGATTTAATCCCTGCCTTCTGTTCTTTGGAGAGTGTGAGACTAGACAAGATAATAACTTTACTTACATTGAGTTTTCTTGTATGCTGAACTTAATTATAATATTTGCCTCATAGGATAATTATTGGCAGTCAATCAATAAAAGTGTGTTTTCTTTTTTTTTTTTTTTCTCCAAGAAATGTTTAAAAGAAGTACTAGGATATTATAGAACATTCTCAGGATATTGTACCATAGCTGGTTCACCTGAAGTCATTTCAAACCAACCCTTTGTCAAGGGTACATGTGTATTTTATAGACTATAACCCAGTAGCATAGTTCAAGAATATAGTTTAGACTTGGGAGCCAGACAGTCTGAATTTGAGTGTGGATTCTGTAATTAGCTATGTGGCCTTGCTCTGTTCTTAGAACAGTTCTAAGCTATTTCCTCAACTGCAAGTGGGCTCATAATTCCTTTTGTGTAGGATTTATGTGAGGATTAGAGATAATATACCTTAAATGCTGAGCAGATCACAGGACACATTCAGTAAGAAAGCCGAACAACAATCTGGGTAGGCGCAAAGGCTTTGTGGACTTCTAACCTTGACTTTTAACATTTTATTTTAGCCAATAATCTCAAGTGTAGCTCCTTAATGGTTTACAATCCTCTCATGGAAATATTGTTTCGTGAACAGAGTCAACCGACATTTTAATCGGTTTCTTTTCGAATAGACCATGGTTTCCCTGCCTATCTTGTCCCCAGATCTTGTCCTAGGATCAAAATACATACTTAATTTTTGAAGTCCAGAATCAATTTTCTCATAATGAGAAAATTCGGCTGAAGAAGAAAATACATGCAAAAGACTCGCCTGTGCCATTTAGACATCCACATTGCTATAACCATGTGACTGCTTCTAGTTACTCAGCTATCTGCTCGGCGCGGTATAAGTTATGTATCTATTTAAGTAAACTGTACTAGTAGCAATCAAAGGCTTAATGATTGCTTATATTTTTCCACTATGAGATATATTGAAAATTGCAGACATCGTGGAGCTACAGCTGACAGAAACCCAGTATCTTGTTATTCAAATAGCTTTAAACCCATTGTTATAACCCACGATAAACATTGCATGTGATTAGATTATGATTAACCTATCTGGGTGGCATTTTAGGCATTAGGCTAAAAAATGCCCCCCCCCTTCTTTTCTTATGCCCTTATTTTTCAGAAATACTGTCTTTTTGAAATTTTGACCAGTACCCACCCCACTCCTGTGTGTGTGTGTGTGTGTGTACGTATGTTCTTTTTTTCTTTTCTCTTTTTTTTAGAAGCCAATGTGACTTTAAAAATATAAGGAACAAGGAAAGAAAGGAAAACCTTGTTAACTTAGGATAGTGTGCTGAGTCAGCATGATGAGATGAATCAAACACAATTTGAGTCAGGTTTGCCACTTCTTATGACCTTGGACAAGTGTCGTTCCATTTGCTGGGCCTCCGTTATCTGTGAGAACGAGAACTTGGATTATGTGGTTTTAAGACCTCTTCCCTTTCTTCAGTGATTTTAAGTGATTTGAACTTCATCAAGTTTTGTAGGGGAAGAGAAGTGGGTTTAGATCAGAAAAGAGATTATGTAATGACCACAATTAAATATATAGCACTGCACTAGCTGAATAATGGATAGAGAAGCCTGGATCTCTAGCCAGAGGCGTTTGGTCTGAGTCATGTCTGAACAGACAGAGCAGAATGACTGAGATCAGGATGGATAAAGTACAGGATTTTAAGGGGACTCTGACTTTCCTTTTATATAAATGCTGACAGTAGGTCAGTGCCTGTGGCGTAACTTCTGGTATAAATTATGAATTTCTTCTTGATATTTAATGAAGTGCTCATTACCATGTCATAAGATGTCATACTACTTTTCCTACTACGTCAGGTGAAGATTTTCAAAGTGACAAAATGTTTTAGACCTGAAACCCATGGAACGTGCTGCTGTCCCGAGCAGTTCGTAAGGCGTTGGGAAAGTTCCAGTAAATGAATGAACAGTTTTCTCATTTCGTTATCAGTCTTAGGGTCCTGGAATTTAAGCAAGGGTTGTGAGAATGAGAGGGAAAGGTCGAAGCATCAGAGCCTCAACACAAACCAAGTAGTCGTGAAGGGAAAGTCAGGATTGTTTTTCGACTCTCTGATAACATTTTCCTGCATCTTCTTCCCCGCATAATGCCTCCCCTCCCAGAAACACACACACACCTTTTTTGCCTCACTGTACCTCCTGGGCACCCCAACAGGACCAGCTGTAAACTCAGATATCCCAAGGGAGGCGTCATCCTTTTCATCCTTGTGGCGGGCTGAGAATTGATTGAGCAAAGAGAGAGAGGAAGACAGAGAGACATCACAGTAACAGAATAATAAGGACCCGGTTTTTCTGTCACAGTTTAATATGTGAGTGTCCTCCATGAGGACAAGCCTGCTGAATAAAGAGATCAAAACAGGTTCGCATGACAAGATTTGGGATGAAGGTTGCCTTCCTCTACTATGACATTCTATTTTGCCCCTCCGCTGCCTTGAGAAATTTTGAGTTTGTGTTTCTATTGCTACTGATGAAACTTTTTATATCAGGAACAAGAAATGAAAGGGGGAAAAAGAACCAAGAATCTATAATACTCCACGTGTGAGTAACAGTGAAACTGTCTTCCACTTCAGCAGTGGACTTCAGCCCAGATTCAGGGATTAGCTGGCTGCCCAGGTCATAGGAGCAGCGTGTTTAAAAGCTTTGTGAGGCAGCAGACGCCTCACTCAGTGCGAGTGAGAAGAAAAGCAACTCCAAGGGAGGGTGGTCAAGGCTTTCTCCTCTCTCCAGATCCCTGAGGTCTGGCCACAGCACTGGTTTCGTGTTTTCCTCGCACTACTATTCATTTCCCTCCTCAGCTTGGAACCCACAGTGATCAGCACAATCCCCAGGGGTGTGTGTGGGGGGTTGGGGCACAGCTTGCCTAGGTTACCTTGGCTTTCTGTTAACTAGCTCGCTGTAACCTGAGGCAGGTAAGTTCACCTTTCCGTGCCTCGGGTTCCTCAGGTTCCTTGCTATTCCTTAGAACAGCAAAACGTAGCAGAAACTCAGTAAATACTCTTGTTATCATTGGTGTGGGTGTTCACATGTTAGTCCTTCTCAAACCTTACGAGCTGCTTCCTTTGTGTAGTCTCCCTATCCTGACTGTCATCTCTCCCTTTTCTGGCCACGCCCGTTACCTTCCATCTGCCCCTTCAGAGCACCCTCCAACCATCCCCAGTGGCTTCTGCTCCAAGAGTGACTTCTGGAGACCATAGCCACAGGGTTCCTGGGTTCTGTGCCTTCTTGTTGGTTTCAGCAGATGCACAAGCTCAGTAGGAGATTAGAGACAAGAAGACAAGTGAGGACAGAGTATTTATTCTCCAAATGACTGCCACCGACAACCCTCAGCCTGTTTTGGCTCTATGCGTCAAGCAAAGGTCAAAAGCAAGGCTCCTGAACCGCTGTCCATCTCTCTGGCTCTGCAGCCTTGGGGTGTTAACAGCTCCCCTGCTCCTCACTCTGGGTTCCCATGTGGCCTCGTGTGGGTCCCCTACACCTTGTAATTAGTCCCCTTTACAGTGAGTCCCTCTCTGTAAACCCTTCTGGAATCATCCCAGGTTGACTGTGCCATCTGTTTCCTTTGAATCCCTTACTGATACATTTCCTCTTTCTTCCTAGTAGAGATTCTCAAACTTTAGTGTGCACGAGAACCAATTAGTGAGTTTGTTAAAAATGCAAATCTGCAGATTCCTGACTCCAAACCCTGGAGACTCTGCTGTGCAGGTCTGACATGGGACCCGGAAATTTACATGATTAACAAGAGCCCAGGGGACTCTGGTAGCTATGGAAGTACCCTGCTTACGAAACATTGCTTTTAACTGCCCGAGCATTTGTTTCCGTCTGTTTGGAATTTTAATCTTTTTATAGGTTTGCCTTCTCGGCAAGACAGTAACCCATCACATACCTACTGTGTGCTAAACACACTCCTAAGTTTTTACATCCACAATAGTTAAGAATCACAAACCTGTTTAAGGTAGTATTATTCTTCCTTTATAGATGACAAAATCAAGGATACCTTGAGCGGTCTGCTAAGAGCTGTAGTTCTCAGATCAAGCCACCTCACCGTCTGCCGGGATCCAAAATCTTTGCTCTTCTCCTGGTGTGCTGCGACCCTATAGGTGATGAAAACTTGCAGAACTTAACATTGGAGTGATTTTAAGCACCGCTGCAAATAAAAAAAATGAAAAACAAAATAGAATTGAACTTAGCCTTACAATACCAAGGGAGGGACTAATTGATTTTAACGAGCTGAAAACTCTAGGCATACATGAATTTTGTAACCAGTTTTCTCTTTGATGATGTATTTTCAGGTTCTGCTCTCATTGTCCTCTCTTTTTCTTGATCTCACTCTCCCTTTCTCGTACTTTTCCCCTCCACTATCCTTTATTGGTCAACACGTGAACTGAAATATGATTTGTAAAAGGAAAGTATTTAAAATTAGCATAACCCATGGGAATGAGAGCAAGGACTTTTTCAAATAACACAAATTCTGTTTTTCTTAGTGATTTATTAAAAATTGTAGTCCTTCCTGAAGCGGCCTTATCATCAACAAGAACGTGTGATGGCCTGAGAATATTCACAATCTAGTCATTGATTTATGTGCTGTTATGTGAAAGTGTATTTAATGCATTTAGGAAGGAAAGCAAAATGAAGATATAAGGAAAATGAGCTCAGCTGACTTTTCTCACATAAATGCTATTTTCTTGTATAAATGGTTCCCAATATAATTTCTCCCCACTTCTTGCCCTCGCTAATTCTACCTTCCATTGTTTAGTTACTTTTTTTTTTTTTTTTTTTTTTTTTGCCTATCAATGATGAGAATGGATCTGAGAAATAATTCTGTAGGGGTTGGTACTCTTAGGTAACTTGTGAGTTTAATCCAAAAAGTACTTATTAAATGCCTGCCACATAATACTGTCAAAAATTTACAAGCTTGGCAATTCTACTCCAGTAATAATCCAAGGATTTGTTTGTGTAAGGTACTTCTATACTAGATATTGTCATTCAGTGTCTACCTTGGGAAAGTGTCTTGAGCTTGAGAATTATGTAAAGTTTATAGGGCTAAGAATTGTACGTAGAAGTACTCCCTGACCTTATTACTTCCTACAGGGCACTAGTTCATACTAGCTCATGGCCTTGGACAATCACACAACTCTCTGAGCTCTATCTTTTCATCTGTAGGAGAAAGGGCCACTTAACGTAGCAGCCATCCTTGAGAGTTATTGTGAGAATGAGTAAAACAGTAGGTCTAACACACTCGTATTGTTATTGTTATTAACACTACCAAGTGTCATTCTTACAGTACCTGAGTGTCAGACAACTGGAGAACTAGATACACGCCTGTGGGCTGTAAACCAGGAAACTGATTTCCTCAAAACTGCGCAATGTGTGGGAGAGCTGGACAGCTCCAAGTTTTATACCTCAAGTCGCAAACAAGTTCGTATACCAGTTCAGAAAAAGAAAGGATTTATAAATGAGCTCAGCTGCTTGTTTCCTTTACTTGAAAAGTATTAAGGTATTTCAAACTGTGGTCCTATTTAAGCCTACTACAGAAAGCGTGGGCTTCTCGGGGCTTGAAAATACAGACAAAACATTGATTTTGCTTCTTTTCAAAGTATTTTGTTGTTACCACTCTTGTTGTTTTTCCTATTGTTTTCTTTAGATAGTAGGAACAGGCAGAGGCAGGGGGAATACAGTGAATCCCCCCAGTCAGCCCATTTGGTTGTTTGTAGTACATATTTACGGTGAATGTGAAATTGTGGATCATTCATTCACTCACAACAAACATTTACCGTGAGTCAGGAAACAGAGTAAGTGTAAGATTTTAATTTTTTTCCTGGTTTCCATTAGTAAAGTTTGCTACTTTAAAATCTTGTTTGATGCTGAAAACCAGTATGCTCCTTGCATTAATTGTATACATTGATAATCATTTTACTTAGAGCTAACCCTGAAATGTCTCGAGTTTGCAAAAGGGACGTGCTAGTTATTGATAGAAAAGAGTGTATGAGGTGGTGGAACCTCACTTCCTAAATCTGTTTTTCCCTTCTGCACCTTATGGTGGTCTCTTCCCAGCAGAGGTTAAGGTGGGCTCTGGGAAAGGAACCACTGGGTTGGAGCTGCGAGCCTATGTGAACAAAGGAGACTGAAGAAATGACATGCTAGTAACCCTTCAAGGGAAATTCTGTGTCGTCACTGTGTTTGCCTTCTTCTCTATTCCTCTGCTCACACATTCTTAGAATTAAACTGTTTTAATCATCTTTGACCACCTAATGCCTCCCGGCATGCTTGTCTTATCAGCTCCCACCCAGTGAGCACTGGTCCACCTGAATGGATATGTCTTGATAAAATACCAGTGCCCTCGGTCAAAATTGCAAAAGATAAAAGGGATTCATGTCCTTCTGATCCCGCTGCACCTCTACTGAAGTCTGCCATGATTCTCTCTGAGAAGTTTCCAGTTCCATCCAGAATGTTCTCTGTCCGACTCTTGATGCTAATTTTAGCACTACAAAATCCCAGTCCATGGACATTAGTTAGCTGCCATTCTTCAGCTGATATCTATATGATATTATACATATCTACATATATATACACACACACACACACACATATATATATACATATACCTATGTATATGTATGTATGTGCATGCATATATATATACATATATATATATACGTATATATACGTACATTTTTTTAAAAAAAGGTTTGAGGTCATGTTGACTGATTATAAGAACAAAATAATTTCAGATAGGTATCCATCCATCCATCCATCCATCCATCCATCCATCCATCTGTACAGATCGTATCTATGAGCACCACCTTTGTATCAGTCATTGAACTTCATGTTGGGAAGACACCAACACCAAGAGCTTGGGCTGAATTTAAGTGCCTAACGAGTGGGTGTATGGCCGAGTGGTATGTGGTGGAGATGCTGAGGGTTTGGCAGGGTACACAGGGCTGTAAACGGTTCCTGAAATGCTCACCTGTGCAGACAGAGTCAGCGTGGCCAGAGTCCCTCTGTGGAGCTATGGTGAGGACATTGAGTAGTTAAGTGTTGTAACTCTGCTGTGACCTTCGCTATCTAGACCTGTGGCAGCTACAGGCAACCTTCTACTCCTGGAAACTCTAGCCTAGAATCGTGGCAATATTTTCCACTAAAAATCTCAGGCACATTGTCTGGTAGAAGTATAAAAATGTGTAGGTTAGAAGCCTCCAAGGAACTCCAGAATAGATGATCATTATAGGCATGAATTTTGAAATCAGAATGATGACCAGTTGAATAGGAACATATGCTTTAAAGCCAGTTAGGCCTTAGTTTAAATGATGGCTCTGTCTGGTACCAACGGTGTGACCTTGGCCAATTTCTTCACCTCTCGAGGCCTCAGTTACTTTATCCTAAAATGGGGAGAATACCTTCTGAGATGTTATTTGGCTGAGTCAGTGGGGAAAAAAAGAAAAACATCCAATGAGTCTTAGGATCATGGCTGTGACGAAATGCATACTAAATATTACCATTAATAATAATAATAATAATAATAATAATAATAATACACTTAATGTATGGTGCTCACCAGACCCTCTGGGAGTATATAACCCCTTGAAGTTTTTGACTTTCTATGTACCCATCATCCCCAGGTCTGTAAATGTGTTTTTGTTCTCACGTTAGCCTTTTATCAGGATTCCCAAATTCACTGATTAGGCTGGCTCTTAGGCGCCAGCCTGAAAAAGAATTTGACTTTGTCAGTATTGGGAAAATATTTGTAAAATAGTATAGGCAATAAATAAATATGGTGTAGCCTTTGAGTCGCTTTAGAAAGAAAAAATTGCGCAGGGGGTAAAAAAAAAAAAAAAAAAAAATCCAGACGTACAATGTTAACTGGGTTTGGTTTAGTATTTGGACAAAGAAATCCCTGAACTGAGTAGAGAGATAAGCGCCTTGACTTGCAGTAGATTAAGAGGCCTGTATTGGTGAGAACAAACCCCTTCGGAGGCGCTCCCTGAGTGCCACCACATTTAGATTTAAGATTAACTGCAGCCGAATGGTGCAGCGGCTGTTTGTTTTATGAAACAATCGCTAATGACATTAAACAGACGGAGCCCCTTCCAACATGATTGTTCATTGGCGATAAACTGAGAGAAGCCCACAAGAGACTGAAAAAGAAAACTCAGGAGTGCTTCATTCTGAGGCTCTCGCGATATTCTGTTGGAGGGGACAGTTCATGGAAGTGAGTGGGAATCTAATTCAGATCACATTTAGATTGGGGGGGGGGTAAATCAGTAGAGAATCAATGTGAACTTGCTTGATTTTACATTTATATTAAGGAATTGAGCAATCATAATTTCATGACAAGTTTTCCAAGTATTTCCAAGTATTTCCCTTCCTCGTTCCCTCCCTCCCTCCCTTCCTAATGCTGTTTATTCATTTCTCCTACCCCTGCAGCAAATGGAAGCATAAAGCTGGCACTGAGCATCAGCTATATTTAAAAGAGTACTATCTATTAGTTCAATTAGACGTTAGACATTTACTTTTCAATAGATTTGAAGCCTGCTTTGATTTAGACTCTGTCATTTAAAATTAAGAAAGCAGAACTGTGTACAGATACCTTCAGCTCTTAATGTCTTAATTGCAAATTCAGATAAGGATGAGATGGGATGATCTCTCCAAACCAAAGGTATTTGCTAATATCTGAGCTGGAAATGTTGGTAGATTCTGTATTTACTAGTTCAAGCATTCACCTCTGGGTTGTTATTGAACTTTCAATATTTTGGTTGAAACAACTCAGTGTGTGCCAACATGAAGAGACTGGATGTGGGTAACATGTAAACAAGCTTGACTTGCATTTTCGTTATTTTGGTCCAGTTAAAAACTGAAATAGTGTACATTTAAGAGAAAAAAACAAGTCAAAGGCCATGTTGCAGCATTAAGCCTTTGTTTTATACACAAAGAAATATATTAACGAAAAGTGTTTTAAGTGCTTATTATAGAGATGGTTTGTTTTGAAACATGGGCTTTTTCACAGCAGTTTTACACTTCATTGTGTACCATGAAAGACATTCTAAGTAGAGGTTGTCAGTCTCCCATCAGAAGTAGAGTACTGCTGGGGAATGGAGCCATTTAGGATGTCACTCAAGCAGGACTAATCTAGAGTAGATATCTTATAAATAACCAGTAACGAAAAAACAAATCATTCCTCTCCCCGCCAGAGCAGAGAGAATTACTGCTTAGGAGAAGGAAATCTTCATGATAAAGATTTACAGTTTGAATTAGTGAATTGTTTGGAGCAAAGCACTGCAAAGAGTTGCGATGACAATCTTTAGGGTAGAGTTCAGGAAGCTGGAGCAATGCCATTACAGGGAGGGGGAAGGCTTTTGTACACCTGCACCTTTCTCTTTGCTCTTGAGGAGGTGGGGTTAGAAACCCTAAAAACCTACCAGTTACTAGATAAGGGTTTATGATCATGTTTTGTTCAATGTCTACTGTAATACATGCTCTTCCTCTTGCACCCCAAAGATATTTTCCATATTAATAATGACCTTTTTTTTTTTTGGTTTCACACATTTAAAGTGATGGTAGCATATAATGAGTATTCTTTTAACTTTATGTTATTTCAGTTGTCTATTTCGTTCTGTAATTTCTTGAAATAAACACTGGCTTCTGTAGGTATTTGCAAGTTCCTTGGTTTTGGAAATCTTACTCATACTTCCCTCTCTTCTTCTGTCCTCTGTAAAGTGCCTAAAAGGAGCTATCCCAATTCTGGGAAAGGGGGAGGGTAGATGGACAGGCTTTATGAAGACCCATTCTGATAGCCATAGTTGTCAGAGAGGCAGAACCTGATTTTCTTGATTCTGATAAGTACAAATTCCTCTGTTGGAGCTCCTGTTACGCCCAGATTGTGGTGATGTGCAGGTCAGTGAATTAGGAATGCTTTGCTGGTTAAAATAATCTCGGTTCCCCCATCCCACTCCAAATCGTTCTTTTATTCCAGGAGCAAGAAAGGGCCTATTTCCTGGATTTTTGAGCCTGTCTATTATAGTAATATACCATTCTGATACCCAAGCATACAGAGTAGAAGAGGGGAAAAGTCTATTTATATATCACTT
Source organism: Rhinolophus hipposideros (assembly GCF_964194185.1). Classification (NCBI taxonomy): domain Eukaryota; kingdom Metazoa; phylum Chordata; class Mammalia; order Chiroptera; family Rhinolophidae; genus Rhinolophus; species Rhinolophus hipposideros. The sequence goes on along the minus strand of NC_138072.1, from coordinate 8,553,143 downwards.
TTTTTTTTCAGTAGCTCGATTTTGATGGGGTTGGGGGTAGAATGGATTTTATGGAATGCCGGAGCTTTCCATTTTATTGCAGCTATTGCCACACATGCTGCAAGTTAGAGAGAACAGATGCTATCTGTATTTTTCAGGTGAGAAAATTAAAGTACACAGGCTTCCTTAAGATCGGGAAGGAAGAAGCTAGATTTATCTGGGGTATATCAGAGTTGGCAAAGCACCTTACTGAAGGATCAGGACCCACCTTGGGTTTCTGGCGCAAGATAGTCGTCTTAGATTCCTCGTAACCTGCAGTGGGGGCCAGGGTCAGGAAGCATCTCTTGATTGCTATTTATAGGGGCCCCTCATCCAGGGGGAAAGTTCTCATTGCTTAACTAGAATCCTTGGAGTCAGCAGAGGCAAATAGTCCCTGGTACATGGGAAGCTGACAAGCTTTTTGAACATTGCATGTTGCAAAGTAAATCCTTAGTATAAAAATGCATATGCTGCGTCTTGTTGTCTGGGCCGTTAGTCATTTACACTGAAAAGAGAGGATTCAGTTCTAGAACCAGGCTGTGTGCTCTGAGAATCCACAGGCTTTGGAGACTGGGTGTCTGGGGGCGGATTAACAGCATGGGCTGAATTCAAGGGCATTCTGCCCTGATATGTGGGGCCATGTCACGTAGGTGTAAGTAAATATGACTAAAAATGAATTTGCTTTTCACCAACAACAGTGTAATACGCTGTCCTATAATATATAGATCTATATAGAGATCTATAATACATAGATCTATCTATAATATGATATAGATCGATCGATAGATGCGTATAGGTATATAATCAATAATTCAGGATAAGAAGTTCTGTGTAAAAAATGCATGATGCAGTTAACTTTGACGATTCATTTGGTTGTTTATTTAACCACATGCTCCCTTTTCAGAACGTAATACGCAGTTTCATAGTATGCAGAACTCATTTAACCTGAGTTTTGGGGGTTCTAGTCTAGATGGAATAAAGACAAACTTGAAATGCCCAAATTAATGTCTGCTTTGAAGAAAAGTCATGCCATTTGCTACCCCTCTGAGTGAGATTCAATAGAAACCATAATTTAGGAAGTTACAAAACATCGAAAATTCACCAATTTAGTTCTTTGAAAAAAGTGAAGTCAAATTTTATTGAAATATCTCTTCTAATTAAAAAAAAATAGTGGAAGAGATAAAGACATGAATTGCTTGGAAACCCACAAAATATCCTTGTGCAGGCCCCTTGTTTGTAAATGTGTGCATAGAGTCCCTGAAATATACAAACAAAAAAAGATATACTGTCCTTCTTTTATATCCTGTCATAATCTACCTCTGTAAGGAGGCCTCGTTACATGTTAGCCGATTTGATGTACCTGTCATCCTCTTGAAATATTTGTTGAATGAATGGATGGATGCATTCCCCATCTGTGTAGTCAGCTCTCAATTATCCATTGTAATGGAGTTGAAATGGAAAAGGAACATTTGAGAGTGAAATCCACAAATCATTGAGAAAGTTCACGGGAGCCATTCCATTCAAAGTTTCCCACCAAACCTTTGATCCAACTTCACTTAAATGTGGCAAAAATGGCCACATGTGACTTTTTTCTCTTGTTCCTGGCTCTACTGACTAGATCCTCGGGAACAGAATTCTAAGTTAGAGAGTGGAACAAATGTTTACGTAGAGCCAAGAGGCTGAATGATTGTCTCTGAATAATCACAGCCGTGGGTTAGGCCTCAATCATTCTCCCTGTAGAGTTTAGAGGAGAATTTTCTTTTTTAAACAGTTGTTGGTAAACTTGGACTAGGGGGTCAGCGGGGAATGATGCTTCCACCCAAAAGGACCCTGAACAATGAAAGTTGACTGTCACTTCTGCAAAGGCATAGAGAGGGTAAAACACAATTTAAATGTTCCAGGGAGTGCTTTCAGGTACTGAACTTGAGTAAAAGTGAGCTAGGCCTATCCTTTTGGAAGAGTGAATCCAAGATAGGACTGGCATGTGTGCATGTGTGCGTGTATGTGTGTGTGTGTGTGTGTGTGTTTCCATCTGTGCACTCATGCTCCAGAGGGGGAACACTTGGGGTTCCCTAGGTCCTAGACCCCTTGGAGCAATGAATAGGCTGCGTCAAGGTCACATTCATTCTTGGCCTGTGTTTCAGAATATTTGGAAGGAAGGATTTTATTTTTTTCCTTCTCTTTGAAAATGTCTAGCTGCCTCCCATTAAGTTACTTTTGAAAGCTCTTATGGTTTGGGAAGAAAAACGTGGCCATAAAATCGGCATGGTTTCTGACTAAAGGCCTGCAAGCGACACTGGTAGGCTAACCAAATGCCAGCCAGAGTTGATAACACTGAGTGGCGTCATGGCTGAGCTGCACAAGCCCAGGAAACCAGCTTTATGTTGCATGCAAGATCGCTGGTGACTGATTTTATTCCTGTTGGGAAGAAAATTCAGACAATACACACGTATCTTCTTTCTTACCAAGCGCCGCCCCCCCAACACCACCCTACGCCTGTGATATTTGAAAATGGGGTTTCTTACATTTGGATATAAAGCCATAAAACATAATCTTTAATACCTCCAAATAGCCTTTGATTTTCAGCTAGGAAATAATATACGCCTTAAGTGTATTGTCGTTATACCTACAGACTTTGCTAAATGACTACAACACCTGAATATAAGACTATATACACTTTAATGTGTGTGCATAACAATTATAACATATATAAAAAGCCCAAATGTACTCTGAGATGAATTTATTAAAAATGGAACCTATACTTCAGGAAAAAGGCAATCTGTAAGCAGTAGTAGTATTAGTTTGTTAAACTCCTTTACTGATGTTTTCTTTCAGTTTTTGTTTTTTAAGAGGGTGGCCGTAATAGTTAATAGGAACTTTTAGAATGCCCTTTGATGGTTTTCTTTTGCCGTGTCTCATCTATACCAACCTTCTTTGATAATGAAAACAGTCTGCTATTACAGACCCGGCAAAAAAGTCTCTGAACGTTCATCCAATTGAATTGACATATCTTTGCAAAGAAGTAAAGATATCTATTAGCACTGGTATACAGTTTGAAATGATTAATACAAGAAACATGTTTATGTATGCATAGGAACATCTAATGATACACTGGACTGTATGTGTGAGCATGTGTGCTTCTTTGTGTTTAGTTATCATTTGCCTGTGTTAAGTGGTAATGCTGGTAGGTCATGAAGACTGCAAAATCCGATCTACTATTTCCAAAGAGAAGTGAGACATCATCTTGGTGTACACTTATCTCTGGTTCTTACTCTTACCTGTCTTTCGTTTTCAATCTGTAGATGAAAATGCAATTTAGTGAGACGAGAGCAAAGGGTTCACATTTTGTTCTAAGCAGCATAACATTTTCACTCTTTTAATTCTCCCAACAGTCCAGTGAAGTAGTTACTTTTATACACCCATTTTATAGGAGAAGAAACTGAGACACAGAAATGTTAATTAACTTTCCTAAAGCTAGTCAGCTGACCAGAGGCATCCGTGGGGCCCAGCCACTGGTTCTGGAATTCACGCTCTAGATCACTGTGCTGTATGCTCCTCAAATACTGTGATATGGTGAAGACATAGATAAAGGAAGGAATGTGGAAGAGTAGAGTAATTACTAATTCCTGTCATGCTCAATCGTGCTGGGCTAACCAGTTCTTTAATTAGACCACTTTTAGTTTCAAAGCCCAGCAGTTCTTGCTGAAAAGAATAGGACCTCTGGCAGTGTGTTCTGAACTGCTTGCCAGAGGTAAAGAGAGGTGTGTTTCTCCTGTTTGCTTCAGGAAAGAAACATACATAAAAGTAAAGAATTAGTTCCTGTCTGGCATTTTATCAACTTCAGTAAAAAACTTTTATTATTTTTCCCTAGAGGCAGCTTGGATGAATTGTTGCAAAGTGCCTACCTGTTCAATAAGAAATCTATTCTCGCCTGTCACATGCACCTGTAACTTCCATTGATAGAACCTTTCAGAAAATGGAAATGAAATGTATGTGAGATTTCTCACACAGAGAGAAAGCAGTGAAAGGAGAGGACTGGTGGCTCTCTTGTTATTGAAACAAAGAGCCAAATCTGGCTTTTTTTTTTCTTGCTTGATTTTGAAAAAGCTGTTTATAAATAAAACACTTAACTCTTTTATGTCTCAGTTTCCCCATCTGTTAAATGGGAATAAAAGACTCTCCAAGTGCCTGGACATTCTTGGGTTAAAAGGCCAAGTGAGTTTGGAATGAAAATATATCTATTTTCTTCTGCTGTGGCTGAGAGCCCCTTGAAGTAAGCAAGCCACAGAGCAAAGATGATGGCCTTTGTCATGTGGAGAGTGGACGGCCAGATGGCAAAGCCCATTCAACATAATGACTCTGACTCTGGTGGTTTGTAATTTATGAAGTAGTCTTCTAATCATAGGCGCTGTTGGCTGCCGGAGAGCTCACAGCATGGAAACAGTTTCTTCCAAAAAGAGAAAAAAAAACACGTCACCCTGATATTGTTCCATCTAATATGATAAACAGTCTAAACCACAAAATTAGCAAAGACGATTCTGATTTTTCTTTCATGAACCTTGAGGAAAGATATGGGACAGGTTCTCCAGGGAGACCTCTTGTCTTGACTTTCTCAAGGAACAGGCAGTAACCGATTCAGCCACAGTTGTACCTTATGTCTCCCAGGCTCTGATGCCTGGTAGGGAGAGACAAACAAGGAAAAGGATAAAGAGTGAATGAAAGGAACAGGACAGAAATAATGAAAGGGGTTTGCACAGCTGGGCTGAGACAGAATATCCCTACCCCATGGCAGGAGCCTGCTTTTTCCACTAGAAATCATAGACATCAGAAGGACATTAGCAGAATATCTCTAACTTCCATAACCAAAACTTTTTTTGAAAAAAATCCGACATGCAATGAATATGGTGATTATTCTGTAACCCCTTCTCACAGTCGCTAAGATTTTGCCCCTCATCTCCTTTCCTGGAGCTAAAATTCCATTGTTTACGATCCCAGTTCTTTTTCTAATGTGACAATCGCCTTGCTCATCTATCTATAGCTGAAGTCAGAATTTCCACAGGATTTTGCTTCATTTAGAGACATGCACTGCCCCATTTTCTCTTAGGCGTGTAAGGCGACTAAGAATAACCTATCCACTACTTGGTGTTGGGTACATTTTCAATCTGGCATGCCCAAATTCCCACCTCCAGGGTGAGAAATAAATCAGTTTCTTTGAATAGCAATGAGAAGGATGGGCAAGCATTTCAAAAGGGTAGATGATGTTACAGCAGGTTGTGGTGCCAAATGGGATTTTATGTTCTTATGAACCATTCAGTGTGAAATGATAGAGTCTTATCTGATTACGTGACTTTAGCTTTTATGGTGAGAAAATGGTTAAACACAGACCGAACCCTCTCCTCAGGTATTTCTTCTAACGCTTTTCTTCTTTCTGGAAAGCACGGCAGGAAAATGGGTGATTTAGTTCATTTGATTCAAGTGGAACAGTTTTAAATTGTGATGGCTTTGAGGATTTTTGGTTCTTTTTTTAAGTAAATAGCTATTTTTAGTAAAGAACTGTATTTACAGTATGTTCTTTTGCAGGTGGAGGCCTGGTGTGTCTGTTGATCAATTTGTGACATTTGTCAGCCACTGTGTCACCAGACAGTAGGCTGTTGGGACTTATATTAACAGGGCACAGCCAATGGAACTTTCTCTTTTTTAAAGCCAAGATGCTCCAAGTAGCCCAATCTCTGAATGAATTCTATTTAAATGAGGTTAGAAAGAAGCGCAGGAATATTCTGAGAACAGATATTCATAATCAGAAAAGCCAGGAGATATTAAAAAAAGATCACAAGCGATTACCGAATAAGAGCTTTTTTAAGCAGTGCTTTGAAAACTGGAAGTAGAATATAGACTAACCGAGAAAGAATAAAGGCAGCTTTCTTAGGCGAGAGAGAAAGCCTACAGCTAATGGAATGTGGGACCCGGAAGTAAGCGAGCTGGGAGACAGGCCACCGGGAGAGGAGAAGATTCTGTTCTCTCTGAGGTGGTATGTTTGCCAGATTAGAAGCATCAGTGCCCTCTGTTGTTCACAAGAGAACTGCAGAATTGTCTGAGAACAGGCCAGGCATTTTTGCCTGTAAACAGACTTCTCTGCAAACTGTGATTGATGACAATCAGTAGAGGGAGGGCAGGAGGGAGGGAGGGCCTGATGAATTTCTGGCCACCTTTGTTTATTTGAGCACCAACTATTGTCCAAATGTTTAAAACATGAAATGTGCTAAATATGTTTTTTGTTTTCTGGCCTAGCTATTTGAGCTTATTGACTTAAGAAGGGCTCTTCAGAAGAAATTTAAATTTAGTAATTTAAATTTAGTAATTTAAATTTAGTAATGAAGATGGGACCAAAAATGGAAGAGTTTGTCTCTTAATTTCATTACTTCATTGTAGTTTTTGTTTTTGTTTTATAAACCTCTATTTATACCTCGGCATGGAACAAACTTTGATAGGAGAATACTGGCCTTAGTATCTTGTGTTCTCCTTTGCACAATTTATGTTTCTCAGTACTAATAGTTATCTGTTATTGACATGGGAAATACAGGCATTGGAAACTTTGCTTTTTTTTAAACTAAAATAACGTTAAAATGAGCATTGCTCAGCTATGTGTTTTACTGAATTCAAGATTACTGCAAGAATGACAACTTCATTCAAGCGGATCATTGGGAATTACATTAAACAGCTGCCGTTAAACAGCTGACGACAAGGGAGCCCATTTTCACGTCTGCAGCTCAGGGGGCTCCCCGCTCAGGGCTCTGAAGCACACATTGTGTTCCTGCAGACCCACACACAGCGTGCTCCCCGATGCGCTGGTTGCCAAACACAGGGCTTTCTAATCACTGTCAGAGATCCAGGAAGTCCAAACCCAGCCAGACAAATGCAGGACAGCTTAGCAGAAGCAGCTTTCACAGGTGTCATCGGTAAGGTCTTAGGGAACCTGAGAGACATAACAAACAGTGGGGGATATTGGTCTGCAGCACCTGTTTGCCTGACAGCACTTTGCCACGGGGGCTGGTGAATGGATCTTTCACTGATGGTATAACCATACAAAAAATTTTCTGGGAGCTGTGTAGGCTGCCTGCAAGCAGACTGCTGCTGCATGTCTCATGGCTACTCCCCTTGTTCCATACACAGAATGGGCTGGAATATAGAGCATGGACCTGCTCAGCATGAAAAGAGATGGATGAGACTGTTAAGTGAAGGGGGTGCTGTCCTATTTTGAAAGTTGGCATCTAAAGAATGCCACATAAACATAGATATTATGGGGTGGGTCCGTGTCCCATTATGTCCTCATTAGCTGGGATATGTGGTACACTCCAGCAGACCATATTTGTAGGCCACGTCTCGTGGTCATTTCTAGTTCATGAGGCCCACTTTATTCAGTTGTAGATTTGCTCCGTGTATCGTGTTCTAGGTCACCTGCCTCAACACTCACACTCGATTCAAGTGAGCTTGAAAAAGTTGGCTGACCCTACAACACCTTTCCAAGTCCCATCACTTGCTAAATATGGAGATGATTTGTACTCACCATAAGGAGTAAGAAATTGTAAATTGACAGAAAGTCCAGGAACTTACATGTGAACCCTGAGCAAGCACTACAGGGAAACTTAGAGGGGCCTGTGTGTTTAGATAGAGCAAATTGCAGAGGAAAGAGGGAAAATCTGCATTAGGGAGGAAAATAGCCTATGCAAATAGTCCTATTCATATTCAGACTTTTGGTTTGGTACTGATAGTAAAAAAAAAAAAAAGAGAGAGAGAGAGAAACAAGGCCACATTTTCACTTCTTTGAAATGACTGGGAAAGTGTTTGCAGTTGGGGAAACAGTTGATGGTTTTGTTGGTTTTGTATGTTGTCTTTTATTGTGCTAATTCTGGATGAAAAAGGAGGTCGCAAAGTAGAGTAGTTAGGCATTCTGGTAATGCCGGTATCACGGAATGCCCATTTCTTTCCCATCTGGGTAATGTGGATTAAAAAATGTGACACTCGTCACCTGTTCTGAGTAAGTCTTGATCAAGGATGGAGAAGTCCTTGTGCTTTGATAGTCTCCAGTTTTACCCTCTGCTTCAAAAATCCTCTTCTTTCCTAACCTGTATTTGTAAATCAATGATTACATCACAATATAGTCCTATCAGAACACATGTGTTTAAGTTTTGTATTTCAAGAGTAATGACTGTATTTCAGTAATATTCATCATTCAGTGCATGTTACTGATATCGTAGAGCTTTATACACGCCCCTTTGTAGGTCAATTGCAGGAAACAAGCAAAATGGGGTTGAGAGATTAAGCAATAGTGTACAAAATAAAGGTGGACATTTCTATAAATTAATAATATTTGGGGTTTGGATATATTCTATGTAAATGGGTCCATGTCTCTCACTGTAAAATCAGTAAACTGAGGCTTAAAGCGATCGAACAGTTTGCCCAAAAGCCACACTAATTGGTTCATAGTAGAACCATAATCGGGAGAGCTTACACAGAGCTATTTTGGTATTAAGTGTCTACAAATTGTTTGACAAAATCATAATATCTAGTGTAGGAGGTAATGCCCCATGCATCCAGTTCTTCTGCATTCCTGTATCAGGGATATCTGGAGAAAGAGAGAGAAACTGCTGGTGGGGGTGAGGTGGAAGTTAGGAAAGGGAGTCAGCCATTTCGTTACATTCTTGTGATGATATAAAGGAACTATGCAGAGGAACTGAGCTGTATGAATGGTCTCGTGAGAACCCAGCCCTGGGACAACAGGTATATTAACACTGCCATTATTTTTATCACGTGCCATTGTCACAGAGGCCAGTGGAAGAGTGAAGGGGGTGGTAAAGCAGACAGAGGAAGCCTGGTGGAATGGGGTCATTATGTTAGAGTTTGTCTCTGCCACTTATGGGTTGATATGTTCCACGGCAATTTCAATAACTTCTCAGAATATTTGTATCAGAATCCATAAAAGGGGAAAACTAACATTATTTATCTCACAAGTAGATACAAGGACTAAATGAGATTGTGTGTAAACAAGGACGTCGGAAGCTTTGAAAGTCATATGTTTGTGCTAGACGTGAATAAAGTGATCATGACACCTATAAAATTTATCAATTCTGTGCAGCCCGTTTTATGGGTTCTTAGTCCAGTGAAGTTCCTTTGCTAAATCATACCGATAATTACTGCTGATAATCCACAGCCTTTTGAATGTGTTTTAAACAAAATTAAATTAGGCTGCTTTAAGGAAAAAGTCCAGAATTTTATACAAACAGGTATGGCACAAAACAAAGTGGAATGGTGTGTGTGTGGGTGTCTGTGTGTGTGTGTGAGTGTGTGCTCACACATGTACACGGGGGCATTACACACACTATTTGATAAGTAAACAATTTTTGGAATTAGGGACCGATTTTTGTTTACTTAGCACTTGGAACCTCTCTAAGATTTCCAAGGTAGCGTGAAGAATCAATGGTTAGTTTTACCCTTTCATTGGAAGTTTACCAGTCTACTTACACCAGCCAATTGTCAGCTACAGAATATAAATGGTATACTATTCCAAGTGATATCTTTGAACATTAATAATTCTGTCTACATTTTCAACTTTGTTAGAGTTCTTGTTCTCACATCAGGCAAGGAAAAAGAATGCTATAAAAATTAAGAACTCTTAGCAAACAATTATTTCAGAAGTTGGCTCTGATACTTCAGCCATTTGCAATTATGTGGATTCCAGACTGGGATGTAAAACACTGTACACATGAAGTTAATATTTTGCCAATTGGAGCATTTTGCCTGTAAGTATCAATGTTTTATCAGTTTGGTATTATTTTTCTTTTATTTAGCCTACCCTGGGCCTGTCATACATTTGTCTCATCTGGAAAAAGCATATGCAATAGCAGCAAGAGTATAGCCTCTGGCAACAGAAATTCCTGGGATAATACCCTGGTTCTGTCACTTACTGGCTTGGTTTTCTTGGATTGGTTAATTTCTGAGCTTTATTTATTTCTCTTCATTTCTTCATAAAATGGCATGATAACATATATATGTATATATATGTGTATATATATATATATATATATGTAGTCTACATACAATTAGATAATTGTACAAAGAAAGAATGCTTTGAACTTTTTGAGGTGAAACAAAATAATGTATAAATCACGCAGTACAGTGCTTGAGACATAGTAGGTGCTCAATGAATGTTTTCCATTTTTCTTCGTCACAAACTCTACATGAAGGCCTATATTAAACCTTATATTAAATAATAATATCATCTTATATTTGTAGACTGCTTTATAATTTACAGAATGAGTTTAATACACAGGTAATTGCCCTATCAGGAAGACTGAACTATAAATATAAATCACCGTAATACAATTAAAAAAATAATAGCCACCCTTTATTGAGTGTGCTCTTTCCAGATGAGGACGCTAAGTACAGAGAGGCTAAGTAACTTTCCCAAGGACAAACTCCTAATAAGGGACAGAGCTGAATTGGAAACCTAGCAACCTCATCACCCATGTACACTGCCCGGCCTGCGTGACTATATGCATGACAAAGGAAAAGTTGAAGGGAAAGCCCAGCCTTCAACTCAAGAGAGTAAATATTCCTGTCCCGAGCAGTATCTGGGCTAGAGCAGGTACTAGATAAATATTTCTTCAATAAATGAAAGAAGGAAAAGCAACCTTCAAACGAAGATGGGAAAATTCAGGGAGAAGTATCTTTAATAGACCCACCTCTAAATGCCATCTGGTTATAAAAGGAAAAGTAAGGTCCTGTGCTGAGTTGAGTTGAGCCAACGATTTCTTGAGGAATATGAGACTCTCTTTTTGACCCTAGCAAAGTAAGCTGCAAGCTTTGATAAATAGAGCAGAAAACATAGGCGTTAGCTGATGTGGAACTCAAATTAAAACCTGCACAGGGAATGAAAGAAAAATATACTTGCCTGATCTCACCTGGAGAGCGACCCAAATGGGGACTAGAGAAAACCTAGTCAAGTGACATCATGAAGGCTGGAGGAGCTCTAGTGGCAGTAGGCCAGCGATAGTGCTAGAAGAACAGATGGAAGATGGGACACATTTGTAGCCAAAAGGAGACAACTCAGGTAACACAGCAGGCATTGCCAGGAATGAAGATGGTGAGATGTGGAAATAACCTCTATGAGTCCTATATGTGTACGTGTCTGAAACTCAGGTTTGCTTCTTTTTATTGGTACATGTGTTTTGAAAGTCTTCCACTCAAGTCTTTGGGTTTCTGACATTGTTGAACCTTTGCTTTCCGGAGTGTGTTGAGAGGGGGCTGCGTGTATGTGTAGGACTAGACTCAGATGAGATCAAAGATTTGATTAAAACATCAGAGGGGTTACTCTCTGAATGTCTTACAGTTGGTGTTTACTTTCTAAGGAAAGGATATGGGCTTGCTCTTCTCTTGTGTGTGAATATTTTGTTTAACACCTAGTGCAGTGCTAACAACCGTGTGATAAGTGATTGCCAGATGTAGTATAAATGAATAAATTGACTGGATTCCCGAAGTTTGGAATTCTTTTTTATTGCCATTTGTTCAGACACAAAGAAAGGAGACTGGAGCAGACAATGCATTTTTTATTCCCTCCGGTTCCTTGCCCACCCCAGATTTATCTCTGTTCTCTTAAAACATTTAACCACTTCAGACCTTCCTCTCAGCACCTTAGATTAAAAGGGATGCAGCCAATAAATGAACAGAAGCAGACTCCATGGAGCGCCATATTCAGAGCGATTACAGGTAAAGGAAGGTCTGGTACTTCACGGCAAAAAGTGATTAAGGGGTTAAGGGTCCCGTGAACCGGGTGAGAACCGTTCCTGCTCGTTACCCACTGTGGAAGTTGTTGTAAGTTAGGAAGCCTCAGTTTCCTAATCAGCAAAATTGGAATTTTATTAAGGTGATCTTGAGACTCAGAGGAGCGAAGTGATGGAAAATGCTGAGCACAGACCTGGCATGCTGTCAACTCACGATGCTAGCAGCATTGTGGGTGCTGACAAGACGCCCGTGACCCTGACGATGACACTGGTGAGAGCACTTGGTGGCTGACAGCTTGCTGGGCAAACCCCTGAGATTTACTTCTAGTTTATGTTTCCGGGACTCAGACTTCCTTCAAATATGCTCTTCGTTTTTGGAAAACTTAAACCAGCTCTCTAAATTACCCTGAAGACTTGATGTTTTTCATATGGAATCACATTTGCTGAATTGTGTGCCATCGCCAGACAAGTGGTTTTATTACTGAGCTATTTATCCCGGGGTTCTCTCCATGATACTGCAAGTCACTTTGAGGATGGTTTATGGTTCTATTTCAGGCACCTTGGCACACTCTCCTTCCGCTAATAGCCAATGAATAGATTGTGCCTGTGTTGTGACTTTTGTTTTCTACTCAACAGCCTTTCTCATACTTAGTAAATTTGGCGACGGGGTGGACTTCCAGTGTGTGCTACTGATGCAAAGTCGTCTTGTGTTTTAAGGCACTCCTTTTATACAAAGACCTGTCCTCCAGCTAGCAGCCTCATTCCATTGGTCCTTAATGGCTCTCCTGGCGAACTTGTGCCATTGACAAAAGGAAGAATTCACTCCATTAAACAAATACCGTGGAGGCTCCATACCTTGTTGGAGTTAAGCATTCAGTCTTTGAACACTGAAGCAAAGTTGACAGACACGACACTACCTGGCCAATGCTCCTCTCAAGTATTCGGGGTCTGCAAGAGTCCAACACCAGAGGGCGATATGAATACAACATTTTGGCTAATTTTTATTTACAGTTTATTTTGGGTGTGTAAACAAAAATACGATGATTTTGTGTTCATAACCGTTAATTTTGCTGCATCAGAACTTTTTTTCTAGGAACTGAAATTTCATTCCGTCTCTCTCCCCCACTTTCGCATTTTTCAAAGAACTGAAAGATTAAAAAATCATTCCTTAACTGGTATTTACTGAATAGCAACTATATGGAAGATACCATATTAAAGAGTTGGAGGAAGTTAGTACAGGAACCGATAAAGATTCATTGAAGAAATCGCTATTGGTCAACTGCTGTAAACAAGCACTCTGACAGGTACTATTGGAACTATTAAGATGAAGCAGGATGCCTTTGTCCTCAAGGAACTTACAGTCCATTGGGGGTGGGGGGGAGGGAAATGATCCTGCACTTCTCTTCTGTCGTTAGAGACTGTTTCACTTACCTCGAATCCTTCCTCCCCTGACCGTCTTTTAAGACTTGGCTCAGAAAGCCTACCTCCTTTCTCCCTTCTCCCAAGTAGAATTGGCCCTGTCATTTTTTTAAGGCTCTAACCTTCTTTGTAAAGACACATCACATGTATGAAGAGCATTACAAATGGGTAGACTTTCAATATATGATTGGGGGCTAGGGGGCAGGGAATAGCTGGACCCAAATCCTGGAAATAGGAATGTATTTCAGTACGTACCAGTTAAGAGGAGATTGTTCTACTTAGGTTGTTTGAAGCAGGATTGTGAAAAATATGCTAGGAAAGAAGATTTAGGTCAGACTGTGAACAGACTTGAATTTCAGGTTACAAAAATCTTGATTTTGTCCTGTAGCCATAGAAAAGCATGGAGTCAAGTGCTTGAACAGCATATGCAATGAATTAGAAAGAAGTGGGAAAATGGGGGAAGGAGACCAGTTAAATCACTGCTTAGGAGATTCTGGCAGTTGGAATTTAACTTTGAGACTATGGAGCTGACGTAAAGTTAGAACCAAGCATTCTTAGAATCTTACAAATTTATTACAAGCACGTCTTTGAGAAAGTGTGGCATGTTTTGATGACTATAAGTTAATTTTTCTCATAACTTACAATTCAAAGCTCAGAAGGCAGGTGCCCTGTTATGCTTGTATTCATTCTTTCATTCTTTCATTCATTCATTCATTCATTCATTCATTCAATCAACATCTATTGAACATACTCTCTGTCAGGTCTTTGGGTTGTATTCCAAGCATTTGAGATGAATGAGACAGGATTCCTGCCTTCAAGGAGCTCGCAGTTTAATGGGGGAAATAAAATTTTGTACAAACTGATATGAGAGCACCAAATGATGGCATGATAAGAAATGCCTCCAGGGAGGAGTTACTCTTTCCGAGTATCCAGGTGAAAAAAAGCGATATGTAGATGTGTTCAGGTATGTTGGGGATGGCATTTTAGCCTGAGGGATGTAGGTGTGTAGTGACATAGGATTGTGAACAGGTATAAAGAAATAATTATAAATTACACTGACCCTAAAGAGCTTTTAATTCTCTAGTAATGGCTCCTCTGTGTAGACAGTGTTTTGCTTTTATATCCATTGTGATTCCATTATGTTGGGGAGTCTTCCCATTGGGGACAGGGTCGTGAAAGATGAGAGAAGACACACGTTAGAGACGGTGATAACGAGTGCCCGTTATCCAGAATCCATTTCTTAGATGATTAAAAAAAAATCAACTAAAAGTGAACACTTCAAATTCTGCCCAATGATATCGTTAAATACAGAAGGTGGAAAAACTAAAGAATGTCAATATCAATATATATAAAATCCCATATTGATAACGGTGACAGTTGTAAGTGCATAACTACTCGAAATAAAACGTCAAGTTTAATACAGAGCACTTCTGCTTGCAAATGAACTCTAGGAGTGAGCAAAGTAGTACAGATAAAAATTTGAACCCTTTGAGTTCTTGATAATTTTTTAGTTACTCTGTTGGTTATATAGAAAGATCTGTGGAAAGCGTTATTTTTCCAAAGCGCATCTAAGTCAGGATTACTGTTTCTTTCTTTGTCTCTCTCTCTTTTTTTTTTTTTAATGGTAAGCACGTTCTTTTGCAGGGCTTAGAAATCTCTCTCCTCCAAAACTGAACAAAAAAGGCCTCCTCTTGTGCTTTTTTTGATCAGGCTGATGAAGCCGTATAGAAATGGAAATGTAATGTAAGGATTGGGATATGGGAAGCTAGTGTTGCGCTCTTCCCTGGTAGAAAAGAGTGCTCTGGTTTAGCTGTGTGTGGAGGTCTCTTGTGTAGGGCATTTAATTAGCTACAAGTTACAACAAAGACTTTTGAAAGGAGAGTGTATCTGTGGCATGCATGCCTTTATTTTCGTGCGGTGAACAGCCACGTTTCTAACTCCCTTACCAAGAGCGGCATGAACTGCCCTGACTAAATTGGGAACATCACCACACTGTTTGACAAATAGATTTTTTTGTAAACTGATTTAGCCTTTTCATTGTTTGCATTTCATTATATAGCAGACTTCATGTCACAAAATCGGTATTCATTCAAAATAGAGAATTTAGAGAGAGGACCGCTAGATAAAAAAGATTGCACAGGTCAGGCCTATTAAGCATAGAATAATAGCAAGTCAGTGATGGAAAGGTTGGTCTTCAGCAGGAAAGAGGCTACCATTTTGGAGGTCAGGAGTCAGACTCAGGACTGGAGATATGTCCATGGTTATAGTTACAAGACCATCTGCAGGGAAAATAGAAGGAAGGCATCTGGCTGGATAGACTCTAGAAAAGAAACAGGTTGGTCACGTGTATCTTAAACCTCATCCTTCTGAGGGGCCAGAGATGAGAATTGTAAAGTTAGCTGTGCCTTGGTGTGTTCGGAAACCCTCGTTCATCAGAGCTTGGGGTTCCACGGCCAATAGAGAACAGCTAGATTAGGGAAAGACTTTGAAAAGAAGTTGAACACTGAGACTGTTTTTCTGTGTTTTTTTGTGGTTTTTTTCCCCACTCTCATTCATTAGCTTGGACCAGTGGGTCTCAAACTTGCGTTAAGATCACCAGGAAGATTTGATAAGACAGATTTTTTGGCTCTGCCCTCAGGGTTTCTCCAGGGGGAGCCTGAGAATTTACAGGAACTGTTTCCAGGTAACAGTGATGTTTCACTTGGAGAACCACTGGTATAGACTCTGCACCAGTCCCTAGAGAATCAAACATTACCATTTCAAGGAGTCTACTACCAGTTATGTCCACTGGGTAAGTGCCCTTGGCAGCTCTCTCACTTAAGCTCCACTAGAAAGTCCGAAAGATAACCGAAGACAGTTATATAGGAACCCTCTTTGCTAAGTGTTGTTATCAAACAATAGAGCTATGAATGGATGACAACCTATTCTTGCCCCTTTAGGAACTCTTGCCTCTTTCCCGCAGCCAGACAGCTTTTTGCTTCAGTTTAATGAGTCTATAGAGATCATCTTTTATGCACTTGTCCTAAAAGCTGGGATTATTCATAAAGTTGAACAGGACGCAGTTTTATTCTCAAGAAGCTTATAGTTAAAGGGGAGTCAGACAAATAGGAGGAAAACGTCAATAGCATTTAGTAAGTGGAGATGCTAGAGGAATGCTGGGCTCTCCATTATAAGAAGCCTCCTCTGAACCCCCAGAGTGGACTGAGTATTAATGGTAAGTAAGATTTTGCTAAGCAGACGGAACAGAGAAATGGAGAGAGGAGTAATAGACAGGTGTGCAGGTTCAAGAATCTGTCAGATGTTTGAAAGTTCTAGAATCTTTTATGTATAAGTGAGACATTTATTTTTACCTCTCAGGACTAGAATCTGGTGTCTCCATTCACTACTTCGCCCCCACTCATTCTATCCCTCTCCCCACTGTTATTATCAGTTAGAAAAATCATCCACATTCATTATGAAGCCATTCAAACAAGGCCTAAGAATATAAGAAGATGAAAGGCACCTGATTGTATTGTTTATGCCACCACGTTACTATTTTGTTGAAACATTTCACATCTGTTTGTATTCTGAAGCACAGTGTTAGGGCATAGTGTGAGATTAGACTCCCCCCCTCCGTAATCAACGCTTTGAAGTTCACTTTTTTCTCCTAGAGCCTTGGCAGCGTTGCACATATTTTCGTTAGAATTTCATAAAGTGATGGATCCAAGTCAATTTGGCCCCTCAGCATTCGATGACACAAAGCTGAGGCCCACACATGCTGTTTGGTTTACCATAAGCCACCTCCCCAGTGCTTAATTCACCTTTTTTGTCCAATTGTGAGACTGGTGAAGGTTTAGAAGGCACTTGAATTTAGTGACCTAACCCGTAACCGGGGCCACTGACATTTCTGCAGGTTACTGGGCTATATGCAAGCATGACTCTCCTTACATTTGCATAATTCACAGTGGGCTCTGATTTATATGACCTCATTTGGTTTCACGACAAGCTTGTGAAGGACACAGGCCAGGTAGTTTTTTTATCCTCTCTTCTCTCTAGTTCATTGTTTTTCTTAAAAAAATGATAACACCGGGACAAAACAATTCAGGTACTTGCCCCAAATCACACAGCCAATGAGCTGAAGAACCAGGATGGAAACTAGGTTGTCCAATATCGAAGTTTATGCTGTTTACTTACACTTCCTTTATTTGGTTCAGTGATGAAAAAATAATGATCCCACATCTTGTGGTAAGCAATTTGCCAGTGGTTCTCAAATCTCAACTTTGGCAGCTTATTGAATTTACCTGGGGGGATTTTTAAAATCCTGATGCTTAAGATTATAAATGAATTGGCCTGGGGATCAGCGTTTTTCACATGTTGAAACCACTGATATTGGGACCATTTGATTTAATCCTCTTAACAACAATCTGAGGTTAAAGTCATCACCATTTTAAGATGAGGAAACTGAGACACAAAGACCAACCCACCAGCCCACCAGTCACTGGCTAAAGAATGGCGGAAGCCAGGCTCAAAGCAGGAAATGAACCACTCCCAGCAATTCTGGTCACCACCTCACTCCTCACATTTCTAAGGTTTTCACGTATGAACTGGAAGATGAACAGCTGATGAAACAAGCGAGTATACACTCACTAAAAAAGTAACCCAATTTACAGTTCTAAATGGTCGAGAGCCACGTTCCTGCCTGAATTGGCCTGAGTCGTCAACAGCAGTTTATTTATTTAGTTATTTATTTGTAATTTGTACAGCTTTATTCCTAAGACTCAGTGCATTGCTACATAAAGTTTAAAAAAAAAAAAAACAATAAGTGAATAGCAAAGTGAATTCCGAGCTCCTTGTTATAATAGTTCTGTGTGTTCCTGATGATGAAACTAGAATTTTAGAGCCAAAAAGAATGATAGTGACCCTCTAGCCCAGCAGTTCTCACACATTGGCATGTTTTCAGAGTCACCTTGAGGGTTTGTTGAAACACAGATTGCCCAGCTCCAGCCCATGGTTTCTGATTCAGGAGGTCTGGGGTAGGGCCCAAGAATGTGCATTTCTAACCAGTTGCTGCAGATACTGCTAGTCTGGAATCCACACTCTGAGAACCACTGCATTGGTCCAGTCCCATTCTTTACTGAAGCCCAATGAAATGAAATGCCAAGTCCAAGGTCACAAGGTCACAGATGACCCAGAAGAACCATTGTTCCTCGTGTCTGTTCTTTCTACCACTTCTCACTTTTCTGGAGGAGATGGGGTAACTTCAGAGATGTTTTTTTATACCCTACCCTAAAATGCAGCTTGACTTTAACTTGAGAGGAAAAATATTGGCTTTAAAATGCTCTTTAACTCTTTAGAAACATCAGATTGTGGATGAATTGTATAGTCTAGAAAGGGTATTCGTTAATACTTTAGAAAATGCCGCTTGGGAATTTTTCTTCCTGTCTTCTCTCAAGAAGAGATGAGTGTAGTGACCCAGAAAAATCAAGCTGTTGAGTAAATCATTCAGTTAACTGAGCCCACTCAGGGCCACATAGGGATATAGATTCATTTAGGAGTACGATTTTACGTATTCAAAACTCTAAACAGTTGTTCTAGATGTTCTTTCATGGATAGCAGGGTGGGGAGAGGACAGGGTTTTGCCATCACTGTGCAACAAAATGAATATTGAATAACACAGTCGATGTTTTCTTCTTATCCATTGGATTAGGGGATTGGAATTCAATAGTAACAATATTCTTTTCCTCATAAGTCAAAAGTTTCATTTAGTGAGTAGTTAATTATGAAAGAGTGAATATATTACCCCCATTAAAGTACTGACAGGATTTCTTCACAGAAACATTGAAACTCATTTACAAAAAAATCAGGCAGCGTGAATGTGACAATTTTTGTCAAAATCAGTAATTTCTTGGGCAAATATTTATTGAGAGCCTAAAATGTCCAGATTACAGTTCTAGTCACAGCAGAGATGATTAAAGGCCATCAAGATGCTTACTAAATGGAGATAATAGAGACATACCTACCTTGATATAATCCAGTTAGACCAGTTAGTGCAAAGCGTTATGGGACACAGGAGAGAGCATCTGCTCCACCTGCGGCCCCCTAGAAAAGCCTCACAGAAGAGGAGACATTTCAGCTCGCCGGGAAGTACTGGACAGGGGGTTCTGTCTACCCTATGGATTGTGTTGTTTAACATTGTAGCTGACTAAAGAAAGCCAGAATGATAAGGAAAGGAGCACTTTCTTTCCAATACTTCATGATTTATTTATAAAATGTAACTTTCTCCCCCCCTACCACCACCCCAGCAAGAGCCCATGAATTAAATCTGGTAAAAATAAACAAAATGTTTACATGTACACTCCCTACCTCTCCAAATATTGATAGGAATTGAATAATTGAATAGGAGTAACTGCTCAATCGATGGAAATGAAGCCATTGGTGGGGCCACACTGGGAAGCTCTAACCACAGAAAGAACCCATTAAAGCGAATATTGTCTCGTTTAATCATCTTTGCTCATAGAGAAAACAAGTTGTGGCCATGTTTCCTTCCAAGATCTTCTGAGCAATGATACACCCAAACCCAAGAGCACCTGGTCCTATCCAACGCAGTCCCCTTCTACAGCATTCTGGAAAAATCAGAGACACAACACAGAACAGTTCTAAAACGAACCCTGAGGTTCATAAAGCTCTGGAATCATATGTCAATCAGAGTTCTTTTTATTATTATTAATGAAGAAATCTTGGAAACATTCCAGGCAAATCTGATGATTTTTAAATGAAATTGAAAGCTTTAAAAATTGCTGTGGCTTCTGTTCTAGTGAAGAACGGTTTTGTGCCTCTTAGGTCTCTTGTTCCTTGGTTTAGATATTTGAGAATTAGACACTGGTTGCACTGCTGTGAAACTTGGGGAAAAGAAACTAATCCATGGGAAGGTAAACCACACCTTTCTGAGTGAAATCAGTGAGAGAGAAGGGAAGTTGAGACCCCAGCTTTCTTTTTGGTATTTCAAATTCTCACTTGTATGTGTTTATCCTGGGAAACTCTGACAGGGTCTGGTACAGAGCAGGCATCCCAAAGGTGAGCATTTCCTCAATAAGAAAGGAAATGTTTAGTTTAGTTTATTCATTCAAAATAAGGTGTGTAATGGTAAGGAACAACTTTATTCCACTTTCCTAAAACAAAATAAAATGCAGACTGGTGATGGCTTTTCTGTATTCCTTGGATATCTTTTTAAGAAGATGCAAAAAGATTGATAGGAAACAGCTTGAGATTGGGAATTTAAGAAAACAAGAAATTCAGGTCCTGACTTTGTAACATAACAAGCTAATGTCTTTGGGCCATCAAATAAATCCTTCAGATGTCGGTTTTATCATCTGTAAAATGGGGACAATAATAATATAGCTTCTACCTGCCCTGCAGGGTTGTTGTGAGAAACAAAAGATGTGTGTAAAACTGCTTTGTTAATGTTAAATTATAGCAAAAATATTAGATATTCTACTTATTAATTATAATTAAAAATTTTTTGAAGCAGCCAAGCTTTTCTAACTGGCTGTATTTTAAAAATCTGAACTTTGAAAAACAATCTTATTCCTTTGCAAAATTTTACTCCTTTGTTTAGAGTTCTCATTTATTGAAAGATGAATTTATCTGCTTCTTTTCTCACTAATGAAAATTGTCTTTGGTTTACTTAATTTTCAAATTCAAGTGGTCATTGAAATCTAGAAAAAACAACAGCGGTCTTTCATTATGTGATGTGCTTTTCTGTAACACAAGGTTTGATTGGATAAAGCTGGTGATACAAATAGCTGTTCACTTAGTGCCAAACTACAGGTGACATAAGAGCCTTCAGGGTTTCAGGGTCCAGTGTCATCCTCGTGCTCCCCTCCCCCATTACTATTCCTGTTATTTTAATCTACCAGGGGAATGAGAAAGGAATTCTTTGCCTCACTCTGGTTTGCACCCAAAATGTGATTTTCTAGAAGGCAGAGGGGTTTGGGGGGTGGGGGGCTCTCCCTGATGTGGTGTGTTCTCATCTGCATCTTGCTTTTGGAATGAAACCACCAAACAGAGCATATAGGACTTGATTAGAGAATTAGAGGCAGTAAAGAGAGGCAGAGAGTGGCCTAAAGATGAGACCTTTGTCTCTTTCTGCTGATTCATTCATTCCGTTCTACCTCTCCCATAAGAGGAGAAACCCACTGCCTCTCCAAAAGTATTCGGCATTCAGTGGAATAAATAAGTAAGAGAAAGTGGGAACTAGGGTACCGTAGTACAGCAGTCCTGGGCTTCTTATTCTTCCTTCTCTTTTGTCTTTTTCTACCAACCTCCCTCCTCCCCATTTACTTTTTTTTACTTTAATCGTCTTACTTTTTAAATTTCCTTATATTACTCTAATCATCCATCTGCATTATAATCTTTAAATTTGGCAGGCTCCCTTAAACTGATTAATAACAAACTGAGTAATAACATTTGCCATTAGTTTATTCATTCATTCTCTCATCCATCATGTACTGACTGTGTTCCTAAACCATCGACAGGAATAGTTACCAAGTTCCATTCCTGGCCCTGGGGATACTGTCAGATCTGGTTCAGCTCCCCAGGTCACAGCTGAGTAGGGGTTAGGGTACGGAAAGGAGTGACCATTCAACATAAACTGGATCCTTCAAAGGAGTGATAGTCAAAATGTGCTTAGAAAAGGGCAACTAAGTAGCTGGGGAAAAGAGAGAGAATTTATCTCTAATTCCTCCCTACTTTTCTTTTAATAGGTGACTCATTTTATCTTTCTAGGCTTTTGGAGAAGGCAGAGGAAAATTTGGTATACACTTGGATATTAATCTCTTGGGATCAGACATCCCTTGGCTGTTACTTGGGACCTTTGTCCTGGGAGGGCTCAGCTTTCAGCTTGAGTTTGATGCACTGGTACGTTGTCAATCATTGTCAGATTAACATTCTTACCGTATTTCCCTGCAAATAAGACCAGGTCTTATATTAATTTTTGCTCCAAAAGATGCATTAGGGCTTATTTTCAGGGGATGTCTTATTTTTTCATGTACAACCATCTACATTTATTCAAATACAGTCATGTCATCTTCTTCTGGAACATCATCGTAACGTACTAACTGTGCCCATCTGACTATCTTAACTGGGGTTTATTTTCAGGATAGGTCTTATTTTCGGGGAAACTCAGTAGCTTGTTACTGAGTAAGCACTGGAAAGGGGCGAAATGCAGTCTTTTCTAATATGAGTTTTTGTGCTACCTGGGTGTGTCCCCTGGGTCAAGGCTCTTAACCACTCTGAGCCTTGTTTTCCTCACCTGTAAGGTAACCAGGTTGGATTTCCATTCCCCACGGTCTTCTCCTGCCTGTAATCCACGTAACCCAGACTTTCTGTGCTGCCATAGCTGACTGATCATTCAATGTAACAACAGCGAAGCCTTGAGAAGAAATTAAGTTCTTGGGATATCTGATCAGAGGAGCTCCTGGGTGAATGAGCTTGTACTTGGGATAGTAATAAAATCAATAGCATTCCTGACTGAACAGCCAGGTAGAGGGAGGTGGAAGAAGTGTCTTAAAGGAAGAGAAAAGAAGTATGAATGATTTCTCTCGCCACTTTTTTTCTGGTAGACAATGTACAATTGAATGCTCTGGACATTCAACAGAATCCCTTCACTTTGCCAAGTCTGTGTGCCTCACACACTCATGCCCAAAACATGATGGTAGCTTTAGGGGGACATCCTTTATTTTTTCCTGTTAGTACATTGAGCCAATAGGTATGTGGCGGTATGCTAGCAAGCAGTTCTCATCTTCTTATGGTAAAAGTTTTGGGCATTTTCCTTGGGGAAATACGTGCACTGCATTTTCCTTTCTATATTAAGTCCCTTGAACTCTTAGTCCAAGATGAAGGCCCAATGAATGGACAGTACCATTCTCTTATGTCTCCTCTTTCATTTAATGAGATTTAAAAATAATATGGCTAACACTGTCAGAAGGCTCACTCGGTATAAGATGACAGTAAAATGTATTATCCGAACTGAGGCACTTTTGAGAGTATAGGGAGGAAGTATGGTAAGTTATTAGACTAGGACAACTGGTATCAGTCACAATGTCCTTAACTCACGGGTCATGTGGTCCCCTCAAGTAGGACCAGACTGTGCTAAAATGGCTTAACTCAATCTCCAGTACAGTTTTATAAGGTCGTTATTGTGGTTATTCCCATTTAATAGAGGAGGAAACTGAGACTTAGATGGGTGGTGACTCCATTCCAAAGCCTCATTCCACAGAATCAGAGCCTGAGTCTAAGTAGGGCATGTCTCCATAATAGGCTATTACCCCTTTACTAGAAGACCTCTACAGTTTCCTGCTTTCTTCCAGGCATGACAAACACACACCTCTAATTAATCCCCCTTGGTTGGGGGAAATAGATTTTTATCAACTATATTCATTTATAAAAAGGGATCTTTGAAGTGAGTCAGAGGATTCTAACATCAAAAAAGTGCAATAACCTCTTTAAGCCTGTTTATATGGACACCAGATGCTAAATATCTCACTTTTTTCTTTACTGGTCCTTTGAAAATTTGGACCAAAGGGTTAAAGGAAGCAAACGCAAAAGAACTTTCAAATAGTGTCGAACATTTACATACATCAGGACCAAAAATACTTTGTGCTTTTTGATGTTCCATGGACGTACATTTTTTGCTTCAAATGTCTGTTGAATGGGATGGTTAATGTGGATAATTTGATCCGTTTACCGGTATCAAAGCAAGTATTGCCTATTCTGAAATCTGTCATATGGTGTCACTTCCTCCTCCTTCTCTGTCTCCACTACTCCCCCCCACCTTCCCTTCAGAGCTAAGCCACCCTTTATTTTGGACAAGACTATCACACACATGATTGAGTCAACAATTTATGGCTTTTAAAAATAGGGATTTTGTCCTCTCTTAGGTTTATTGTTTATCATAATCATCTTTCAAGTGAAAAGGCTAATTTACTCTTTCTATAGGAATATTTTAAGCTTGATTATCATAATATTACAGCTGCCTGAAAAGGTCTAAAACGGGACACTGACCTTGAATGTTTTCTGCATTTAGCTCATGGTGCTTAACATTCAGGAAAGAATATAACTGCAACTCATTTATTAATGTGTAATCTCAAAATGTTAACGATTGCTCTGTAAATACATGCCATGCAGATCACAGAAAGCTTGTAGGATACTATAAAATGCATTGGATATTTTACCATGGTAAGTATATTGGAAATACAGCATAACTGAAGTCAGTTTTCCCATTGGAGCTACTGTAGTTTATAATTTAATTTTTACTGACATTTTACCATGTATATTATTAGCTTGACAAAATGAAAGTGAAATAATCCTGAATTAATTAAACAGAAACTGGGTTGCCTCTATTAGTTTCTCTGTCTTCCTTTGATTGTTCCAGCCCCCCCCTCCATACCCACTCTTTCACAAACACACTGGGAAAAAGAGTTTGGTGCGTTACTGAGGTGATGTAATTGCCCCCCAGAGAATGGGCCTTTTTTTTTTTTTTAAACATGGACTCAGTAATTTGGGAATGGGATGGATTTACAGGACAAGTGGTTTGTCAAAAGGAAAGGATTTTATTAGTGCTTCTGTGGAAGTGATCATTTTCAGTAGAAATGATTGCTTCTTGCCAATCGAGACAATAATTTAAATATCAAAGCCTGTGCCCTAGAAATGAAAAGCAACAGAAAATGAGGTATGATGAATTGATAGAGGTTTGCTGGAAATATAGAGTAAAGTAGGCATACTGACTTCGAAAGACGGCTTCGTGATCTCAGTGGGAAAAGTGTGTTAAGCAGGTTTCCAGCATAAAAGAAATCCCAAGGCCCAGAGGAGGAAACTAGAGACAGATCAGTGAGGTGACCTGTTCAAGGCCACACAACTCATGACGGAGCAGAAGGGAGTTTGGGCTTCAGCCTTCCTGCTTGTCCTCTAAGCATTTTTTTCCAGGGATGCTCATTGTGGGTTTTCTTTTGGTGTTAGAGTTAGGAGTTTATAACATTCTTGGTTTGCTTTTTGTAGCATTGAAATGAAAAGCTACATAATGAAATGAAATGAAAAGTTACATAACATGCGCTATATGAAAGACAGCAGGAAAGAGCGTTCAAAAAGCTAAACAGCTTTTCAAAGGTTTTATGATCTGGGGGAAAGATCTGCAAAGGTAGATTACGAGGCAATTCGAAAAAAATCTATAAATTTGCGATGCCTCGGTGGGTTTTAAATACTTAACAAATGGCAACTGTGCAATACAAAAATCAAAATTTGCTTCAAACATAGGGCCGCGACTATATGCATGTTAATTTAGGTTAGTCCTGTTAATTTTCAGAAAAGGAAAGTGGGACCTAGAAATAGCTGTTAATATGCAATAATGATAGCAAGACTGAAGTGGGTCTCATCACCTTTGAGCAACAGAAGTATGCCTTAGTCTAGAATGTTTTAGGAAATGATTCTGATTAAAATACAGTAAAAATTTTGGTTTAAACACCGAGGATCTATCTACCTTCTGTTTCCACTTCGGTTTTGTTTATTGCCCTTCCTTGTTTCAAATGGAAATGAAATACATTTTCTGCCTGGTGTCCCTG
The DNA here is from genome assembly GCF_964194185.1 of Rhinolophus hipposideros. Taxonomy (NCBI): domain Eukaryota; kingdom Metazoa; phylum Chordata; class Mammalia; order Chiroptera; family Rhinolophidae; genus Rhinolophus; species Rhinolophus hipposideros. Next base: position 8,527,336 of record NC_138072.1, on the reverse strand, counting down.
TGTCATTTGGGGAATGCAGTTGTTTGGGTTGTGGGACTACATTGTTTGAAGAACATGTTGACACTGGGCCTGATGCATAATAGACTGATATTAACTAATTTATTAATATTCTTTGTGAAACAATCCGAAGAGGTCCTTTTGTTTGGTCCCATGTATCCTGCTTTGGGTAGACTCCTTGTGGTAAGATTGTGAAGTGTTAGCAAAATGTGTTATTCTTGGCTGTTAGCTATTTGTTTCATTCCCCCACCCCCAAATCCTTTAAGTTGCGACTCTTAACGGTTTATGCCCAATATTGCTCATGCTGCGTATATTTTCTGTGATTATCTACTCTTTCCTCCTTCAAGATGAGAAAACTCTATCACTAGGGAAGATTCTTGAAATGACTAAGCTATGTGTTTAGAAAATATTCTGGAGGCTATCTCACAAGTTTAGGGCCATAGAGATCCTTTTAAATTTTAAATTGGTTAAACTGGATTCAAGACAGTAGGTGTAATCTTAGGTCCTGGACTTGTAGAGGTGACATGTTGATCCCAAGGGGAAAACAGAGAGCTCTGAAAACCTAGTGCACTTCTGGTCATTCGGAAAGAAGCTAGCTTAGTGGACACTGCCCCTTGTATAGATGAAATATAGTTCCTGAGAGATCACTGGGGACGCTTGTCCATGGATCTCTGTGAGCACAGAAAAAAGACGTACACGTGAATATGAGTCTAACCATGTTAAAAATCTATATATACTAACAAAATCAAATGGTTCATAATGGGTCCAATAAGTACCCAAAGGGCATAAGAAAATTCCGGGAAATAAAAGATAACTCCTATGAAACGTGGTGACTTAAGGTCCATCGGTAAATAATTGACGACAAATCTTGTCTTTAAAAAGCCATTTCGATGGAGTAATAAACGGGTTCTCTCACAGCATGATAATGCAGAGAAACTGACGACAGTACAGGATTCTGCACAGGTGCAGAATCTGAATGCGTCGATCCATTAAATAATTTATTATTTTTATTTTTAAGTAGGTCTCCAGATAAAATAAGAAGAAAACTTTTTTTTTTTTGGGGGGGGGTAAATCTTTTAAAAATATGTAACAATTGGATCCATTCAGTACCCAGAAGATTTCAGTTTATTCAGAAGTCAAGATAGTAATCTGAATCAAAGACATTTTAAAAACTGTCTTTATAATGCAGTATTAGCTTCCATATTTCTTTTATTGTATTTCAGAAAAATCATGTTTCTTTTTCAAATGCCTTTTCCTTTAATTGTTTAATTACAAAGTGATTCCATGTCTCATGTTAGAATGAATAGGCAAATCTTCCCCCCTCCTTGGTATTTGCAGAATGCTTGGATATTCTACATCTGAAAGCTCTTTTAATTCACTACTCACAACCAAATTTACATCTTAATTGCAGAGTTCACATTTAACAATATAGACAGCATAATGCTACTAGTAATTAAGCTTTTACTACCTGCTTTTATACAGTATTTTCAGGCACAGTTTTTGCTATGTGAGTTCCCCTCTAGAAACTTGTATGTATTTAAACCACAAATAAAAGGAATCAGGCCTGTATCTTAGCTATGACTAAATACATGGTAGAAAGATTGCTTTTATTCAGTGGGGGGACCAAATGATGCCTGTCATTTTTATATTCTGAATTTTAATGCGGTTGTTCTATTTTTGCGTTGTGGTGGGTTGTTTTTTTTTTTTTTTTTTGAAGACCTAGAAAATTTGAGAGCATTGAGAAAAAGAGTCAAGTTCTGATTTAATGAATTTAACACACGCTGACTATCTGAATTAATTTATTTTAATTTCAAAGATTATATTATTTATGTCATGTAAGACATTTGATACAAAAGGTTGGTAAGCAGTAGCACTGAATTATATCAATATTGTGAGACTTCCATTCTCCATAAGGTAGCAGTCATCTCTTTGCCATAAATAGTTGGTATTTATTCCAAGTACATTTGCTAGTCTAAAAAATCCTGTATTTTAAAATAGCACCTAACAAAACTCTTTGTCACATGGAAACTGAAAACACGCTATATACTATTGGAGGGAAAAAACACCCTCCTCTTCTTATATTCTCTGAAAAAGATACTTTTTATTGAGAATTCTTAGTTTTGTAAATTAATTATGTTTGAAGCTAGTCCGTACAATGATCAGACTGCGTGATGATTTCCAAAATATTTCTGAGCTGATTTATTTAAAGTATTCAGGGTGTATTATGTATAGGAACAAATATGTAAACAGCATTTTATTAGAAAGCTGATCTTTTGGGTAAAATCATATATATTTGTATATGTCTCCTAGTTTGGAAGCTTGTACTGAAATAAGTATATGACTAAGAACACTTGGAGTGCACTCTTTTGTGATGCTCTCCCTACCATAAAAAATAAAAAAAATTAACAATGCAGCCTTTATTTTGTCAAAATGCTCTGAGATGGATTTTAGGTACCATTTACCCTACAGTTCTCAGTGTCGGTCCCATCCCTGAAAGTGGAAAAGCCAATCTGTCCTGCAGTTTTGAAAAGCTACGCCTCGTATATCTCTAGGAAGGGAGACAGCAGCAGGGAAAGAAATGTTTACACAGATAATTTAAATAGGCATGCTCTCAAAATTGTCTCCAGGCACCATCTCCCGCTCTGTGCTTGTGAAAAACTGGATGCCTCCTCAAAGATGAGATCTCCAGTCACCTGCCCCAACCATGTAGAAGACTGTCTTGGAGTCGTTACACCGCCCCGTCTCCCGCAGGAACTCGGGAACAGACGGGATGCCCGATGCACGAGCAAGTGCAGCGCTCCACAAGCCGCAGCCCCCCGTGGAGTGGGACACCCGCAACCGCAGGGCAAACTTCGTTCTCTACCTTCCCGCGGAGTCCTTTCCCCCATCAACTGAGAGGCTGCGGGAGTTCTTCTTCCCGAGGCCAAACAGATCTCACGTAGGAGAGACACCCAGTGCCTCCAGTGCTCAGAGAGTTAAGTGAGTTAGGTTTCTTTGGTAGCTTCCCAGAAAAGAAAAAAAAAAAAAAAAGAAAAAAAGAAAAAAAAAGAAAAAAGAAAAAAAAAAGAGAGGAAAAAAAAAAAGAAGAAGAAAGGCAAGGCAAGGAAAAGAAAAAGGAAAAAGAAAAGAAGGCAAGCAGAAGCACAGGACCCACAGGCTGCCTTCCCCCCCTGGCCCGGGCTCTCCCTCTGTCGCCCTCTCCGTTTCCCCCCCTGGCTGTTCTGCGCCCGTCCTACCTGCCCGGCTGCCTCGCTCGCTGCAGCCTCCCGTCGCCTCCCTCCTGATTGGGCGGACGCCCCCCAATCGGCTGCGCGGCTGGGCCAGTGGGATTGCATATGTAAAGCCCTACTTCATATTAATAAGCTCCAATCGGGGCTTTAAGTCCTTGATTAGGAGCGTGTGGGAGCTCTGGTCCCAACTGGCCGTGCCTATAGGCTTGTCACTAGGAGAACATTGGTGTTAATTGCACTGTGCTCTGTCAAGGAAACTTTGATTTATAGCTGGGGTGCACACAGAATGGTTGCCGGTCGCACATGGATTCGGTAGAACTTTGCCTCCCTGAATCTTTTTCCCTGCACTACGAGGAAGAGTAGGTACCTTTTTCTTTCCTTTTTAAAACTCGTTGTGGGGGTGCGTGTGTCTCAGTGTGTGTGTGTGTGTGTGTGTGTGTGTGGAGGGGGGTGGACAGAATGTCTCTTTGCACACTGAGTCAGGTAATGCCCTGGGTGTTTTGTGTGCACACTGCTTGTTTGCGTCTGTCTGGTGCCTTTTGTGTGGAGCGCGATCTCCTAATTCAGTAAGTCGAGAATTGTTCTGACTACAATATTACCTTTGAGGCAAAGCTCAGTGACTGTCCGTAAAACAGCTGTGTGACAGTCACTTCTTATTCAGGTGCTAAGAATAGGCACTTGGCACAAATGCTTAGTGAACTGTTAAAATGCATCTTTTACTAGGACCCGTTTTCCCAAGGAAAGATGTTTTAAAATACAATATTCAAAATGATTTATACTACGGAGTGCTTCTTATGGATTTGCACTTTGACAGATCTTTTCAGTGCCCTGTCATTTCTCACCCGGCGGAGTTAGAGGCAAAATTGCACATTTACTAATTCTCCTTCCGAAAACAATTTAAAAACTAGCTCTTTGCAGTTCAGGGCTAGACGAATGTTATTTGCATGGTTAGCGTTAAGTCAGCACTTAACTGACAAATCAGTCCATTAAGTAACATGAGATTTTCACACATTAATATTTAAGGGAGAAAAAAAGCCCTAAAGAAACAGTAGTGACTTTTAAAATTTCCCCTTGAATAGACACTGTTGAGATTGTGAATTTGTTTCGTGATTCATGTCCAGAAAATAGAGAAAAGTAGTTTTGTTCTTACATGCAGTTTAATTTGTATTTATGAATATCTTTATGCCTGTGGATCTGTATAGTCGGATTAATAAAGGTGGGGGAGATAGGGGGTTAGGTGAAGTAAATTAGGCATTCCTGTATAAATGAGTAGGTCATAAACTTAATTTCAACCCACTGTTAAGATAAAATATTAGTATGTCACTGGAGCTGTCACTGGTCCATCTTTCTGTTGAGTCAGTTATATTGCTTTGCTTTCAGATTACATTAATATCAACTGTTATAATAATTCTGAAAAGAGTGCTCTTGGCAAACATTTCTCTCTATAGATTGTGGAGAAAATATAAAACTGTAGAAGATGAGGCAGTGCATTATAGGGAAATGTCCACTAGCTGTCCTTAGTGATTGCATATTGCATTGCTTTGTAATTAAGTAAGAGATGAAAGTGACTTGCAGCCTGAGTGGCTCTGTGTGTGTGTGTGTGTGTGTGTGTGTGTGTGTGTGCGTGTGCTCACACACATACACACTCACATACACACTCACGCAGAGGATATTAGCCAAGAGGTAGACTTAGGAGAGACTGAAAGGTTGGAAGGCTGTGCTTACATCAGTTGGAAACACTCGAGAAACAAGCTTAAACTGTGTGAAAATAAAAATGAAAAATAAACAAAAGTAGGACTGCGCACTCCAATGTAGGGTGAAGGTTAGAAGACCGGGGACTGGAGAATTGGAGAGTTTAAAATGTCTTCATGTCAGGAAGAACACATTATCCAAACTCACCCAGGTTCTGAACTTTTCTCTCTGAAATAAAGAAACAAAAGAAACTTTAAAAATCCCCTAGAGGCGTCTTTTTAAAGTAGTTTCCTTGAATTTAACTTTTATAGCTAATTTGAATAATTAGTTTAGATAAGCCTCTTAAAGCAGATGCATTTAAATGAAATCAGGGCACATGTCCTTTTGGCTTTGGCGCAAGATTCAAACTAGCTTTCTTTTGGGCTCAATTAAAAGTCATCTTTAAAAAAAATACAGATTTATTGTCTGGATGCAGTTCTGATGGTTACGTGGTTCACTGGACAGACAGAAAGATCTAATGCTAAGCAACGCATCTGCCTCTCTGTCTCAATTAATAAACCCTAGAATTTATACATGCTATTAATATTCATAGTAATTGTAGTGGGTTAAACCCCATCACGTGTGTGTATACATAGAAATGAAACCAGTTATGCAGTTTCACAGGAAAATATTGGACAATTTCTGCTTCGGAGGCGATTAAAAAAAGGTTCGTACAATTTATTGACCACCATTAGAAGAGCCTAAAATGTTAACCTATAACTATGTACTTTTTTTTTTTTTAATTTAGGCAATGGGCCAGCACATTAAAGAACATAATGCTTGAAAGCTTGTTTCACATTTAATAGCAGTAATAACTGATAGCATAAATAGATGAAAATAATATATCTGCTCATTTTGACATACCTGTCAGTTTAATCATGCTAAATGAGAGTGCTCATCACACGAATCCCTTTCAACCTCTGATTAAAATGTAACATTGACTACAGGATTATAGAGCGGACTTAATTTTACTGACTGTTTTAACAGTTGTCACAGCTGTTGGAAGAAGGAAAGGCAATTGAAACACTCCAAAACAGGCAAGACAAGGAGGGAATAGTTCAGTAAATTTCAGCTTGATCACTGAAATCCAAACACTGACAATTAAACACATTTGGGTTTTCAGAATGCTGTTTGGAGCTATGTAAGTTTTATTTTGTAGGGTCCACTCTTTCTGTGTCAGGGTTTTGGTTATTTATTTTTTTCTCTGCCTCATCCCTCCTTATTAGAAGCTAAAGTAAATTGAAATATAACTGTCCAAAAGTAATACTGTAATGTCAAAATCTATGGGATAAAAATAGACAGGAAGGAAAAATGTATACAGTAACAACAACAGAAATCCTAAATCAGAGTGGATGCAATTTTTTTTTTTAAAGATAAGAGCTTGCCTAGGCCACTATAGGTGTGATATTATTTGAGAACTATCAGCAGACACTTTATTTTTCTAAGAAAGAATACTTCAACTCCAGACTTGGAGCTCATGTTACTTTTCTTCCGGATTCTTCTGTATAAATCTGTTGAAAACACCTGCCACCTTAAAGGTAGGTGGTATAGGTGGGGTTTTCAGATGATTTCTTTGTAAATTGCTGCAAGTGACAACCAGCTGTAGAGTCTTGTAATCTTGTCCATCACCTCACGAAAGCGAACAGATTAATTTTATTTTTCTGAAAATTAAATAACCGCTGTACATATCCCAGACCCTATATAGTTGAAATATCCAGACAGTGTGTATTATGTAACATACAATTTTTCTCCTTAGAGTAAGCAAAAAAAAAAAAAAAAGAAAAAAAAAAGTGCTCCTGAGTTAATGGAATAAAGGCTGAATGGGAGTGGTGAGTAAATGATGGGGACATGTTTCCCTAGCCCTTTGTGTCAGTGTATTTATGTATCACCCTGCACATTGGGTGGTAAGTTTAGAAATCCTCCTTTTACGGAAAGGGCTAGCAAACAGCTTTCCATTGCCTGGGCAGAGGCGAGGGTGATGGTGTTGGTTGGTCCTTACAGTGATGGTTTCTCATCTTAATGTGTTTATGGCACTGCTGCTTTATTTACTGAGCCTAGCGTGTTGCAGCGGTAATTAACCCATGTTATTAGCAAAACCCTTGTGGATATCCATTAATTCTCTTGCATGGATGATCATTTTTCCAGTGTTTTCTCTCCAATAAGGTATCATTGTTGTTGTTTTTTTAAATTCTAAATTGACGGCCTTTGATATATTTCTTTGATTTAATCTGACCTGTAATATATATTGGCCATCTGATACAGAATGCTATTGTAATTCAGCTTTAAAAAAATGCTAATAGGAGCTGTAGGAAATTATTTTTGTTGTTCTTTTCAAAGTAAAAAAAAAAAAAGACAAGAAATTAAGGTTTAAGAAACAAATCATGTAGGAAAATCAGTTTTAACTCCAAATTTTCCAGATCTTAGAATTTACGATAATTTGTGTCTTTGAGTTCCTTGAATCAGATTTTTACTTAGTTAATAATACTTGAGGCATTTTTGTAAAATATTGAGCCAGCAGAAAAATACTGGTGCTTCCTGTGCTGGAAAAAGATAAGGACCATCTCATTAGCCAGGCCATACTTTTGCAATTAATTTTAGGTACATGCTGCTATTCATCAAAAAGGGCAGGTAACTTCTCTGTGAGTCTATTTAACATACTTTCACAGGACCTCACGCCTGCCAGAACTACAGACAAAGAAGAGACGGTTCTTTGGGAAGGTAGGCATAATGCCCAATCTCACGTTCGTATCACTTGGGAAAGATTCCTCAACATTTGTTTCAGCCTAGTGACTAAACAAAATATTTCTTTGTGTTACTTGTAAGGCGCTAGGGAGCACGGAAGGTTTTGCTTATATTATTTCATTAAGTAAATTGAAATTTGGACTTCTGGTGGATACTTTTGTCATACAAGGGGCAATTAATAGCAATCGTTTCAATTAATTAATATCAAATGAACTTTTTAGACTCACCTGCCAAGCATTTAGAAATAAGGGAAGAGCGTCTGAGTCATCTCAGTAGAACTTTAAAGTCCTGCAGCCGATAAGCTTTGCCCTGAATTTTGCTTCGTAGCAAATTCATGGAAGAGAGGCATAATACAGTGTTGATCTGTTATAAGTGCATATGAGCTCTGGCCCTCGCCAGCTCTCTGGAGAAAAATCTTTGATTACACTGGTCCAGTTTGTTCAGTTTTTATCTCTTTTACATCCACTGGCCTTGTATTAAATTGTCATTGTCCTAACGGGAGATAGAAATGAATTGCAGCCCTCCGCATTCTCTGACAGTGAAATATTTAGGTTCTCTTTCTGCAATCATACTTATGTGTGTATTTGATAGTGCAGGGGTGAACCAAGCAGCTCTGCCGCTTGACTGTCTTCTTATTGCATTTTGTATATTTTGCTGTTGATTATTATTTTCATGGCCATGTGTATATGAATAGACATGGTCTAGACCAGTATAAATAAATAAATACTCCTATGGTGCTATAAAATCCAATCTAGCAGATAGAAGACACACACGTGTATGTTTGTGTGTGTGTAGAGTATGCATGTGAAATACGCAGATAGATGGGAAGAGGTATATATGTAGAATATAGTTAGGCTGCTAAGATTGTTCATGTGCTTTTATCTAATAAAGTGGACCTAAAGTATGTTTTCTAATCACTTAGCTGCCAATTAAATTTGCCAGGCATGATTTTAACCTGGAATTAGGATTTCAGGTACTTATCAGGTCTGATTTTAAACTCAATTGGTTCAACTACCATGTAAAAGACAGGTTAACAGGTAACCTAATGAGTAAATTTGTTTCTGATTTTACACATTTGTAATTTGTATTGTTCCTAAATCCAATATCTAGTAGTCATAAATAATTTGTAAAATAGGAAATAAGCAACTAATATTAAATACATAATTTAATGGTTTGGGCCCATAGCCAATAAATAGTTTGGAATTAGCTCTTGGCTACATTCTCTCCTTCTTCAATTGGGCCTGACAAATATATCTAAATGTAACCATGACAGCTTTCAAATAAGTGCAAAATATGAATTTCATTTATCTGCGCTATATGAATATATCATTTGCTTTTTTTTTTTGGCTAAAAGCAAATATAGAAAATCAATAAGTATCCTATTTGCATAAAGTACACCATAGATTTCAGAATTTTCTAGTTTTTTTCCAAGAGATAATTTTAGAAGTCTGTGATTTGCTTAGTAAACCTGAATGAGTGCAGGGAGAAAATTCTCTTTCTGTTGTAGTTCTTGTTCTAATTCATACTCTTGTTTGAATTCCTAGATTCATTTCTTACCTTTCTTTGTTTGTATAGCACTTTAACAAATTTAATGTTTCTGTGTTTAAAAAAAAAGGAAAAAAAATCTGCTGTTACGTTTTGCCAATCCATCAGATCAAAGTTAGTTTCTTTATTACCTAAGGTTGATGATAAATGACAGTTTTCTGCCTTTTGAAGGATTTGCCTGGCATCTTTTTCTTGTTTCAAGTTCATTTTAGATGTATACTTTCTCAGGTGTAGGAAACCTCAGCTAATAAGAACAATTTCCATTCGGAGTTTTAGCAAACACATCTTTCCTCTCTACTTTTCCTTAGAAAAGTGCCAGACGTTTCTTTTTCTCTGATTTGGTATTTCTCTCTGTTTTCCAAATGTGTTTCCTAGTCAATTATACAAAAACCCTGGACTGAGAAGATGTAGATTTTGTGTTTTGTGTGTGTGTGTGGTGTGTGTTTAAAATATTTTTAAATTTTGGAGGAAACTTGCTTTTTATGTTTTGATTTCTTCAAATGTTATGCCATTTTAATTTATGGCAATGCATGTATATTTGGAAGATAACTCACTAAGGCGAAGAAAATAAAAGGTACAGTTTTAAATAAATTGGCTTCTTACTGGTCAATTAAAGTCCATTTTAATATACTGGGATAGATCTCCATGTGCATTTGAATATAGACATATAACATCCAGCACTAGCCGTTAGAAATATAACCTATGGCTATATATGGAATTCTTTCACACAATATAATAAATGAAAACACTGGCTTCTGGCATTTAAAAATTTATAAATGTTTATTTAAAGGGTTGAATTCATGGAAAGCCTACCTGGGATTAGATTACATTGGTAACAAAAAAGTTAATTTATATTTTAATTGTAAAAGGCAGTCTTTGTCATATGCATTCTTCTGTACCTTCTCGTATTGCTTTGAGTGCCACAGAATTGCATATATGCTTTTCATCATTTTGATTGGAAGTGCACATTACGTGTAATATGCTTTGGCAGTAGTTACGTAGCCAAAGAAAACAAATTAATATTGGGCATACTGAGGGCTGTCAGGCACATCACAGACATGTCAATTTGACTTTGCTTCATCATACACCTTCTCCGCAAACAGTTGGTTAAGACGGTGCTAAATAAAGGGGAAGCTACCAGTATATTCTCATATTATCGCAGAGATTGATGGCTACTAGAAGTGTAATGAAAAGCAGCGTGCTTGCTTACTTCTCTTGAAAACTCTCACTGTGGGAGTATAGATAACACAGATAAAAATGAAGCTTTTTTAAAGAGTATAACTTAAGCTTGTTCAAATCGTTCCACTGTGTTGGAAGTAATAATGGGATTTATTTTTTTAAAAAGCCTGACGTGGTGAACCTCAGGGGTTCGTACGTGTGAAGTAAAGGAAGACTTTAGGATGTGCAGTCTTACAAGGAGTTCTGGCAATCCACTTTGAAGGAGAGGCATCTCTTTTTCGTTGTACTTTAAATACTGTCTCTGAGCAAGGGGAAAAAAAGCATCTGGGCTTTCTTCTTGTATGGCTTATTCAGTATTCAAAATGTGAAGTTTAAAAAGGTATATATCAAGAACTCATGCACAGAAAAATAGGCAGAGGCACACTAAGCTGTTTTTTGTCACCTCTGTGATCAGCATGTATCTTTGTACATGAGAATTCCTTTTTCATCTATTCTAGCGAGATTTTACTCATTCGTAATGGCTTTTGAAAATTGAAACAAAGGACTCATGGAATAAATATATTTACTTTCCGTTTACTACTCCCAATGTGAGTTAAAATGTTTTAAAAGGTGGACTTAGTGAATATGTTGTTACATTCTATATTTATAAGAATTTAGTTTGCTTTGAAAAGGTCTAAAAATATATTCAGAGTTAGTAAAAATAGTGGGTCATATGAAAAATATTGTAGACTTGAGTGCTTACTTAAGAGAAAACATTCAAACGTGAGGTTGTTCAGTTAATTGCCCTTTGACCTCTATAATTCCAAATGATCATATTCCTTTAAGTTCTCCAAAAATGTAAGATAACCATGTTAACTTGTATTTCTTTTCCCCTAGATGAAAAAAAATACTCTGAAAATGCTTTCTTCCCAGCCATTCATCTAATAAAATGGATCAGATATTTTGAGGAGGAATATTACACTTGTAACCAACTGATCCGAGGAGAGGGAAAGATATATACATAGAGTTGATAAGAATCGTGTCGTTTTCCTATGAGAAAGTGACTAGGTACAGTTGGCGCTGGGTCCTATGAAATGACAGAAGCATCCCTTTTATCCGTAAACTTAAATGAGACCTGCCTCATCAGTCATGGGATCATAGTGTCACAGATGGAAAAGCAACCATCAGCTGAATTGTCCTGAGCTACATACGTGGCTAATTCATCTTACTGTTCTACACGTCTAAGGCGAGACTCAGTGTGTTCTTGGAGTCTAGACAGAAGCTGGAGTAGAGCTCAGGTGGGGGCCTGTGGCTGCCCTTTTTGGTTGTCTCCTAGCCATTCAGTGAAGGGAGGTGAGGGACATGTGAACAGTTTATATACAGAAGCCCAAGCAGAGATTCTTGCCTAGGCTCAAGGATTTGTTACTCAGTTATTGAAGTAAACTTCAGATTCCTCTTATGTTTCAGAAATGTCATTGCTGTCTTTCATGCTCCAGAGACCTACCTATACAGGATTCGGTCTGTCTCTGTTCGCATGAACCACAAACTGGTTTCCAGTTTTTTAATAGGCAGAAGTGGAGAGGAGGCCATCGACATACGTTAGCCTGGCTGATGATTCCATCTTCATACCTCTACATGGAACTATTCAATGGGTGAAATCTGAAGAATGAGAAAAATACTGAGGTTCGGCACTCAATTGTCTTTATTTATTTTTTATTCCTTATAGTGAACAAAACTTTAATGTCTAGAGCATTTATGAGGGTGTTAATGATTGGAAAATCTATCCTGAGAATGCGGTCACCATATGTGACAGCCTTGCTTTCTCTCTTGTCTTCAGTTCATGGGGTAAGTTCGGTGATATTGTCTATTGTCTTACTTTGCTTACGTTGTAACACTTTTCTGCCTCAACAATGAGATAACCTGGAACGTGGGGAAAACGCCCGCTCGGTCCTACAGAACTTACCCGAACCCCTTGGATCCCAGCAGAATTTTCTTTTAAAATTTCCCTTCTTGTCATCTGTTTTGCTAAACTGCCATTTACTTTGGAGAAAGGTTAAGTGCATGGCATTCATCTCCATTTGCATGCACAGTACATTTTATTTCCCCCCCCTATCCCCCACCCCCACCATGAATTCCAAAGAGCTTACCTTCAACTTTTCATATTTGTTTTTCTTTTGTTTCTGTTTGGTATGCATTCTACTTGAGTGCTTTTATAGTGTTTTCTTGATTGTTGTCAGTTTGGGGTGCTCGTGGCTGACATTTTTGTTAAGTTAATGTCACAGCAGAAAAACCTATGGCAAACTGGAATCTGGCTACAGTGCGTGGAAGATACAACTTACGTTTGATTGTGTGTAAATACAGTTAGTTAGCTGAGGGTTGATCAGATAGCTTGGCAGAAAGAGAGAGGAGCAGTACAAACTGTTTTCAGTAACTGTGCTGTTCATACACCTGATAAGATTGAGAGAGCTTTTCGAAATGCTGATAGGCTGCGAATAAGAAAAGAATAATCACTTCTCTTGGCACCAGCTTATCAGGAATGAAGTAAAATGCCAACACTTTTACATTAGCAAAAGTAAATGTTTCAGACACTCTGCCTTTTTTCACTCAAGTTAAATAGTAGAGGTGCTTTTGAGTGCACTGTAATGAATAGAAGGATTTATTACCTTGACTAAATTACAGGTGAATATGTTGATAAAAGAAACTTTACCGTCAACAGCAGCTTGTTTGATAAGCAGGAGCGTCTATGCTGTACTTTCTCTGGAGAAATTAAGTTTTCCTGTTTTCACTCCAATTCCATTAAACATCTTTTCTGATATTAGAAGATGCGGTTATGTCCTGTGTCATTTGGGTCTTATTTTCCAGCAGGTGGGTGACAGGCATTTGTCAGACCTGTAAAGCGTTGGTGCACTGTTAAGTAAGTTGGGGCATCTACAAGTTTAGGTCGTCTGGGCAGAACCAGCAAACTCCTATGCAAGAAAATCGTATTTTTTCTCAGGAATGGAATGAGATTCGTCGTAAGTTTAAGACCCTTTCGTGAGAAGGGAAACATATTTGTCCACCTTATAGTCCATTTATAAAGCACCTCCCCTTAAAAAAAAAAAAAAAAGAGCTGTTGGTTTTGCTTTTCCATACAAGCCATTCACTTTCCCAGCTCTGTCATTTTCTCCTCTTTGTAATTTGACGCCTACAAATAATTTGGCGTATTCAGATTTGATAAATGATAGTGCACGAGCAGATGGATTGATTTTGGATTACTATTGATTACTCTCAATGAGATCACCGTGACACACTCGAATCAATAGTATTCGATTAAGCAAGGCACCGCCATTCTATGCATTCAGCAGCCGGGTTGCTCAGGAGCAGAATGTTCACAAGCTGATAAATTGACAAAGCGTTCAGCTTTAAATAGCGCTTTGTTCAGCACTCGGTCCTTAAAATATATTTCATTGGGAAGTTCGCTTTTTGCAACTCTGGGCCTTTCTGTGCAAGAAAGGTCATCAGTTTAAGGTTTATTAAATTTTAACTAAAAACAACTGGGCACCATGTAGGTGTAAAATAATTTAAGTACTTATTGCAGGCAACTGTCGTGCTTTTGAGCTGTTGCTCAAAGGTTTCATTCTTTCACGAAGATGTCAATTGTAAACATAAAAATGCATCACTGGAAATATAATGGGTTAAGATTCAAACAGAAAAAAAAAAAATTCCAGCCTGAGGAAAGCAGTGGAATCAAAATAAGGCAACCTTAACTTTCTTCAGAAGTGGGCATGCGTGGGAGACAGTATCAGGGGGAGAGGCCTTGGCCCAGCACACCGCTGCTGCTTTCATCTCTTCTTATCTGAAGGTATTCCTCATGTCGCCCTTCCATGCAAAACACTAAATATCATTTGATTTGGAAGCAGCTATTGCTGCTGATATACTGAAGTCTTTCTGTCCTGAGCACACTTTCAAAGTCACGGGGGGTGGGGAGGAATCCATGTTCCAAGTTTTTTCGTGAAGGACCCCAAGGATAAGATTTTCCATCAGATTCCATCCTTGTGCAGCCCTGGCACTTGGAAGGAAGCATTTGCTCTTCCATGGGATTGCCAAGTTGCTTCGCAAAAAGGTGAGCATTATATTAGGTTGGTGCAAAAGGGATTGCGGTTTAGAAGGTAAAAAAGTAATTGCAAAAACCGCAATTACCTTTGCACTAACCTAATAGTAAACATTCCAGGGATGGCATGAATGCGTAAGGCTTGATTTCCAGTGAAATGTTGGCTCCTAGGGCCTGTGTACCCCAAAATCTTAAGAGGCTCAAGTCTTGAAATATACTTGGATTAATGCTCTCATTTTGATAGTAATGGAAAAGAACACAACCAAATTAAAGACAGCTTTCTGAGGGAAAATCAGTAGGAAGGTCAAGTTTGGAATCATGACATCCCCTGATAAAACTTCAGACTTCTTTGCATGAAAATGAGGTGATAGGATTCTAATTATATTAGGTTGAGCCACATGAAATTGCCGATTTTGTAGGTCAAAAATTGGTCAAAAATCAGCAATTTCATGTGATTCAACATAATAATTGAATTTATTCCTCTACTGTTCATATTCCATAAACAAATTGAAAGCGACAACTGTTTTTTTTAATTATTATTTTATGATGGACTGTGTGAGGTTATGGAAGACACATGAATTCTATATACAATTATGCCAAGTGCATTGTAGTGTAATTTTTTTCATAACTTTGTTTTCTGTAACATCATCAGAGAGTCCCCAAGTGTGCAGTATCATACACACTGAAAAAGCTCACATTTACCTGGCTTCTCAGCTGCCGTAGCTAAGCCGCTTCTGAGCACCCATGTAAATTTTTCCTCTGCTGTGGAAGAGTATAGCCAGAATAAGTCTTGACCCTCCAAAAAGGGCACGTTGCAGAGGGTAAATAGGGGGAGAGCATGTTGGGCCAAAGATGCCGACACTTCAGATATTTCATCCTCACTTTCGTTCATTAACAGAACCTTAATATGCTAGTTAGCGCTTTTCATCCTTCCCCCTAGAGAAGTATTAAAACTGTGCTCCATTAAATCTATGTACCGTTGTGCGTGAGGCAGGTGCATAACCCCAAAATGATGCTTTATGGGCTATCCAGGTAGGAAAGGTGCTTCAGGAGACCTAAAACGATCCCAGAGCTTCCACTTGACCCCCCAGATGTGCAGCTCTTGTTGGAGCTGTGCTATGCTGGCCAGTAGGAGCTCCCAGTGCCCACCTGTGGGCAGAATCTGTCTTCCACATAGGAGGGAAATTGACTCTGTTTTTAGGTAGAAAGGAGGGGCTCCAATGTCACCCCGAGGATGTCAGCACAAAGTGCATCCTGACTTAGGGTCACAGCAGGACTGGGTACGTTTTTCTCGCTCTGGGTAAGTGCACGACCGCTTACATCTTGTTTCAGAGAGAGAGAAGGTGGGCATCCTTTCCTGGGGCTTGACTGAGGGAACGCGTCCAACTGATTTCACTGTCGGCCAAGGACTTGTCCCTTAGTTGTGTGTTTCCCCCCAGTCTGTGGCACTGAATTTGGTTTATCACTGCTACTAAGATCAAAAAGGAAGTCATCCATTTGATGTGTGTTATTAGGCACGTGCAGTGCAGGGTGGAAGACGGGGAGAATGGTCTTATCATACAAGTCACTGTTCTGGCCACACAGTGGCCACTGATGGCAGAGTATGTGTTTTGTATTTCTGTTCATTTTGGATGTAAAATTCTAGGAATAGAGAGGTGAGCTATAGAGTATTTGAAATTAATAATTTGGTTTGTTTCAGGCACAAATGCTTTAGGTAAGAACACACAGAGTGGCTGGCATGTATGCTTGATTAGAATGACTGCCTTTTTTTTTTGTTTTTTAACTATGTTGGCATTAATTTTACCAAAAGACATAAAAGGCTGAGGGATATACATCCGCCAGTGGGGTCTGAAAAAAGAGCGTCTGGTTGCGTTTATGCTTGGGTGTCCTCCTTGGGACATGCTGAGGGGAAAGATCTTTGGGGTCTGCTTCTCCTGTACGCTGGACCCTGATCAGACTTTGTTTCTGGACAGTAGCTTTTGTCCAGCTTCTCAGTTATTGGGATTTCTCTGAGCAGCGTGAGCCCCAGCCCATCAGCAGGCTGCTAGTCAGCAGCAGGTGTGAACAACATAAAACAGGATTAACACTGAATCAGACTGTGTACTAAAAACAGAACCCCTGCCTTGCTTTTTAAAAGGATGGCAGGACTAGAAGACAGAAGCCACTTTGGTCCTGTGCATTGCTTGTTTACTAAACAGTGTTCAGTGGACGATGTAAAGGGCTCTGTTTAGGTGCCGAGAAGGCATGCAAGGGATCATGGACTCATTCTCTTTCTCTCGTTTTTAAACGATAAGCTCAAAACTTACTTAGAAAATTCTCAGACTTTCAGAGGGGGAGAACAGAACAGAACAAAAAAGGTCTGAGTAAATCTTGAATCGGTATTACAGGTTATTATCACAAAGATACTTACAGTTTAAAAGTTGATAGTCATTCAGTGTGCTGTATTTCTCACCTCTAAAAAAATATATATTGGTTGCTTTATTCTAAGATACCTTTTGCGTTTAATTATATGAACTTATTTAAATTTCACCTAGGCAGGCTTACCATAAATAATATCTTAGAGATTATGCCCCTATTCCAATTTTATTTCATCAGTGCTACAGACATAGGAAGCAAGAAAGCCAGAAAAAAAAGAAAAGAAAAAAGAAAGAAAGAAAGAAAGAAAGAAAGAAAGAAAGAAAGAAAGAAAGAAAGAAAGAAAGAAAGAAAGAAAGAAAGAAAGAAAGAAAGAAAAAGAAAAAGAATCATAATTAGTATAGGAGACTGTATGAATTTAACAAATTGGGCATTGCATTGAATTTCTGGCATTTCAGTCACTTTATCGATATTTTGTTTAGGAAAGAGAAAGGTAGCATTTAGAAATATGTTTCTCTTTAAATACTAATTCTAGCATATGAGATTAAAATTTGGATATCTATGTTTTCTTTGTTAGGTTCAGACAAACTTGTATTTTGAAACTTTAAGATTTGTTCACATCCAGATAGGGGTCTAAAATAAGGAAGTAACAATTCTATCAGAGGAATTTTATTTTACACACACACACACACACACACACACACACACACACACATACATTAACTAGTTCTTTAAACACTTGCAAAGCAAATATAGTTTTGTTTTTTTTGCATTTGTATATAATGGCGTTATATTAATTTCTAATACTCCAAAAATATGTTCAAATACAGACATTTATATAAGATGACTGTTTAAAAAATCATAGAGACTTTACTAAAAAAATATTTTGAAATGTCAAAAATCAAAATTTTATCTTTTCAGCAGCATCTTATAATAAACATTACTTTTATTATCTTTTATCCAGGGCTTAAGTTGAAATTTCCTACTTATCCCTTTACCCTTTGCTTATACTTACTGTTTTTTATTTTTAAAATGACAGTTTTTTAGCTGAGCCTTTCCTACTACTTTTATTTTAGAATATCGTCTGCCAGTTTAATTGCTGCAGTTTTGACACACATTGAATGTACCAAGACTGTCCAAATCATTATGACATATAAACTCTAAAAATATTTTAATTCCACAGTTACGATCTTTAAATGTTAATGTATTACTATTTGACTTATAATGTGTTTCTCTCTAAGAAATGTCCATCCCCTTTTGTTTCGTATTATTAAGTACCCTCAGTTATGTACATTAATTAGGTTGTGGGCAAATAGCTTAATGATAGTTAATGAAATCAAGTTTAGAAGATATTAGTTTAAAATTGATTTTTAAGTGTATTTTTTTATAACTAACTCTCTGGGGTGTCAAATTGATTGCTTATAGTAACTTCTTGTGTTGCATCAAAAATGATTACATGCATTCCTTTGCAATTTTTTAAATCATTAAAGTAATCAATTTAGTGCATTAAACCACATTTTCTTAATTCTTCATTCAAAAATATTTAACTGCATGTAGGCACTGTCCTGGGCACCAAGATCCTGAACTAAGTGATAAAATTATAAAATGATATTGAGTGCCTTAGGAAACCCTTAAAAATGGGAATTTTTGTACGTAAATCTCCCACTTAAACTTGGGTCAAACTTCAGAAAATGGATTTCAGGAATGTAGGTAGCAGGCATGTTATATAAAACTTGAGCAAATTGCAACCTCCATCCTGATTTTTCTGGTTTTGGCTTTTTAGAGATGATATGAAGTTGGCATCATGCACACAAGTAGGAACTGTATACATTAAGATCCTGACTATTGTAGAAGTAGATTAGGGGTCTTGGAGAAGTCAAGTCTGATCTAGCGTGAGCCGCCTCCGCTAAAAAAGCAGGCCCTATTCTGCTTTCTGGGGAAGCCTTTAAAGATTGGTTCACCAGAGTTGCCATTACTCCTTAAAATGCTCTAAATTACTTGGATGTGGTTTGTTTTTTAGACTGGAAATAAAAGGGAATAAACTGCTTTAAAAGATCATGTCAGAAAAAAATATTTCCCAAATTGTAGGGAAAGCAAAGCAGATTTATTTGAACTCTAGAAGGTTTCTGTGGTTTGATTTTGAGGGAGTGGTCTGACTTAGTAAATTTATTCTCATCAACGTAAATGACTCTTGGAAGGTAGTTTTCCTAAGGTAACTTTGCCCTTCATCCTGAAGTAATATTCCAGCTAATGTCTCTGTCCAGCATTCCTACAAAACTGCCTGGTAAAGTTCCCCAAAGCCTGGGCTTTTGGTTTTCCTTGAGGACTGGAAAATGGAATTCAAGGTGGCCCTCTGGTTCTTTACAGCTTTGCTTTACTGAATGCATTTTATTAAAGTGTTGTATTTATTTATTCATTTATTTTGAAGATACTGATGGTTTGCTGTAGATCATTAAAATTATTGTCTTTTGCATTTTTAGATGTTTATAGTTAGATGATTAGTGAAGTTAGGTAATATGATTTATACTGGCACCAGTGAAGTTTACTGAGGGAGTCAAGTCATGGTATCATAGTACCACGGCCAATCGGAATATGCCAGAAATATCTCAGGAGAATTTTTGCTCAGTGTTTATGCTCAATTAAAATGTATACTGTATACTACAGGGTGATTCACTTGATATGCAAAGCAAATTTTTATTGTTGTTATATACTTTAGATTTGCAAACTTTGGAACGGAAATGCCACCCTTTTCAGAAATGAGAAATATGAGATAATGAACTGTCTCAGTTGGGGCATGGCTAATATTTTCTGCAACACCAGAAAGCTACAAAAATATAGTTTTTATCTCCTCCCCTCGATAATTGCAGAGGGCAGCTTACCTTTATATAAGAGCACTGCAGATGTGAGCTGAGTCATCTCACCTATGTTTTCAATCCATTTGTGTTGTGTGCAAAATATTTGTGAAAATACATTTTTTCTCCCCATAGCCTTCCTGACTTTTCTGGTATCACTCCCCTTCAATCCTCGGTTTTTCACTTTTTATGAAGCTGAGGTAGAATTCTAAAATGGAGGTGTCCTTCTTAAAAAAAACACGGTCTTAAAAAACAAACAAACAAACAAACAAAACTGACAGACTAAGACCTCAGGGGTTGCTAGGGGTGGGAGGCCGCGGGCTGGTAATTTATGACTCCTTTAGTATTGCGTGTAAGGGATTTGCCAGCGCCCCACTTCCACCCTGCCCCACCTCCACCCCTACTCCACAGTGTCAGGATGATGATAATGTACCTGGGAGGAAAAGGCAGTCAGCCCTTGCCGGAGCCAGCAGCATCAGACAGGGTGCCTTGCCATCTGCCCCACCTGCTGCATTCAGGAGTCCATCTGGTGACTGCAGTAGCTCATTGTAGGCCCTTCTGCGGAGCATTCGGGCTGGAAAGCAGGCGGTGTGAATTATTTAGGTAGCTAGTATAAATAAATAGAGGGAAAGGAGAAGAGTGGCTGGGGAAGATCCTCCATAAAGAGGCCCCCTCGCCCTCCCGGAAGCCTGGGTGCTCTGACGCTTAGAAGCATTTGATTTGCATATAGATTTAGATGTCTAGATCCCTGGGCAGATTACAAGCCAATGAGTTTTATCTAGATTTAGATAGCGTGCAGTCTGTTTTGCTCTTAAAATGTGGCCAGCTTCAGGTAGAGAACCTGGGGGACTTGCATCATAAAGGAAACTGATGAAATGTAATATATTTAGGCATTGGTTTAGCAGAACTAAAACAACTGTGTGTCTTTTCTGAAATAGATGTGTGTGTGTGTGTGTGTGTGTGTGTGTGTGTGTGTGTGTGTGTGTCAGGGGGACAACACATTGGGCTTTTTTATGGATTGTGATTTGTATTTGTATATATTGTGTCCTTTCTCTTCTACTAGGTAGAAAAAAATTAGAAAAAACATTTTTATGTTAGTTTTATTTGTGTGTATCGCCAGTCAAAAATATTTTAGTTAGCTACTGTGTACAAAACACTGTTACTGAACTCTGCATACACATTAATATATACTAAATATGTAATGAAAACCTTCAATCATAGAAATCTGTGTATGGCTTTGTGTGTTTGGGGTCTAGACAAATCACCTGGATGGGTACAAATGCCCTAGGAATCACTGGAAGCATGCAAAAATGAAATGCTTAAAGAAACAGTAAACTGGACTCAAGTCCTTTATACTGAAACATACTCTGTCGAAATAAGGAAAGTTTAGCAAAATGAATTTAAAAGACTTATTGATATCCTTTTCTAGCTAACAAGATAGGTTTACAAGGCTGTAATTGTAACTGTAATCCCAGAATATCCTAATTTGTATAAAAATGATTCTAAATTGTAAATGAAGGTTTAGCACCATGAATGGAATGGGTAGTATCCGAATATGAAACAAACTATTCCTATTTTCTTTCCTCAGAATCATTTAGAGGATAATTTTCGGGTGGAGATAGGGGCTTCATTTAAATTAATTTATAATTCTTTATGTACTCCTCTTGCTTTTACTTAATAGAGTAATACAGATCTATGAGGAATGTTATACATATGTCTAGCCTGTTTATGCTTTAACTGATAGAGCCGTGAAAAGAATGTGTGAGTGAATAGTTGTATTCTAGAATAGACTAGATTCTTTAGGGTGTGTTTACTCCATCCCACCTGACTTGAGCGGCTGCAAAGTAAATTTAATGGATCTGTTTTTTTGTGCCAGTAAAGCTCCAGCCTTCACTTAAATAAGCAAGCAACGACGATCGGAAGCAAAATATGCATGAGAGTAAATCATATTGCTAACTCAAAATATGACTTGTTACCCACTTCTTATTTGTTCAGATAAAATACTTTTTATTTCAAGGAAATTTATTTATAACCAGTCTCTCCAAAAAGTCTTTGAGATGATTCCTTTTCAGATGCATTTGAAACCACTTTCCAGTGCTAAATTAAATGAGGTATTTGTCTTCAGCTGAGAAACTCCATAAAATACAGTGTTTCCCTGAAAATAAAACCTAGCCAGACAATGAGCTGTAATGCATCTTTTGGAGCAAAAATTAATATAAGACCCGATCTTGTTTTACTATAAGATTGGGTCTTTATAATATAACATAATATAATAATATATCATATCACATCATATCATATCATATCATATAAAATACTGGGTCTTATATTAAGTCTTGCTCCAAAAGATGCATTAGAGCTGATTGTCCTGCTAGGTCCTATTTTCGGGGAAACAGGATATAAAGGCATTAATGAAATTCGGGAGCATTAGGCAACACCTAATTCATCTCCTTATCCAGTCTTTCCTCCTCATCCCACGTCCCAGGTCTCCTCCTGGGACATCCCAGCTTCCTTTCTCCCCAGCCCCACATTGAACAACACTCCCTCCCCCCCCCAAAAAAGGGTTATATTTTTCTAGAAATAGTAACAAGGACTTTTATTTACTCTTCTTAAATAAACTTTTCTTGGGAAACATTCTCTTCCTACTAGAGTCACTTGGGTACTGTTTGCTGCTGATTGAATGACTACTCTTGATAGGCAAAGAAGGACAAAGTTGACAGTGACTCATGTCAATTAATTAGAAGTAACATGTACACATTAGTGGTAGTAGTTAATACAAGAGTCAGGAGTTGACTCAGTGTTTAATTGGCAACTTCTGGGAACACATAGAGATATTTTGAGGCTTTGTAACTGTACTGTGTAATGAAATGTTTCAGAAAAAAAATTAAACACATCTATATAAGAACACTTAACCTTCTTATGCATTGCCTTGAATTGCTTTTATTCGCCATGAGTTGCTGTGCTTATTTTTTTAATTTTGTTTTTATTTAAGATTTACAGGCAAGAGTCCTTCTGAGCATTGAGTTATCTCCTTTTGTATTCTGATGTTAGGGTTTTATGATGTCTCTGATCTAATCTGGGCCAGCTTTATTTTATCTTTGAATAATTCCCATGTACATGATATCATCAGCTCATGTGCTTATATCAGCTTTGCCTGGAATATGTAAACACTTATTTTATCCAAAGATCATGATAAAAAAAAATGTATTTGGTTTGACAGAAGGAGCTTAGAGTTTGGTTATTTTCATTAAACGACAATGGAAACTTAGTAAAATGAACATGTATCTGCACATTATACTTGCTCTAACCTTCTTTTACCATTTTACAGACTTCTTCCTTCATCTTCTCTCCTAAGACCAGAAAATCCATAATCTGGATTTAATTTTATTTTCATTTGATTGGCATTTTCATCGAAAGTGTTATTTAAAGACATGAACGTTAACTTTTGAGGAAAGCTAGGTGCCCAAGTATTTGTCGGGAATTTTAAAACAGAAATTTCATAATTTGTCATGGAAATACCCACAAAGGAATTAATTAGTGTCACTACTTGCTTTTTAAGAATGCTGACTTTATAAGTATGTAGTCAGTTGGTAAATCTAATGATTTTATTAGAGCCCCCCTCAAATACAATAAATATTAATAAAAGCCTTTGTGTAACACATTATATAGTTAAAAAGTGAATTTCTTTTAGTGGTTCTTTTTGAAATTTTCCGTTGACAGTTTAGTCAAATCAGCTATACTTATGCAAGGTTGGCTGCTTGAAATGCTGTTCTCGAATAGCCGTTATGGTGTTATTAATTATACAGAATAAATAGCAAATAGTAGCATTAATGTTGCTTCTTACTAATCTCCCATAAAGAACTTCATTACCTCATTCATAGAAGAGGGATGGAATGATACATCACAGGTCTTTTATGGGCCCATAAGTGGGGAGGGAAGGTGTCCATTTGTGGTTTCCCCAAAAGTAAGCCTAATAAATAGAGTGGTATTTCTTTAGGCACTGGAGCCAGCCACTATGGCCTGGTCATCTTTTATTTTGGGGTATCACAAGTGGCGGGCACGATGCCAGATTTCTTTATTTTCTTGAAATATATAGATTAAAACTTGGTTGTACTTGGTGGGACAGAACCCATGGCAAGAGAGGAGACATATCTGCTGATGATTGACAACAGGCACGTCTGCGCATACAGAGGGATGAAACAGTTAAGAGGCGTCTCCCAGGACCTTTCTGCTGCCATTTCCTGTCACAATCTGGCAGAATGTACTACTGTTAATCTCAGGATCATTGTTTGAGGGTCATCGTGGGTGCAGGTCGTAAAAATAATGCGCTTTATTTGGGATGTGAGATGCTATGGTATATATATAGATGATGGATTTGGGAGCCAGAGTGTTCCTTACAGTATGTTGAGTTTAATATTCGAATAAAATGCTTGGTGAGAGTGGGCACCCAATAAATATTTCATGCCCCCTCCTACTTTGCTCTTAATAATAGGGTTGTTAGTAGCACTGAGATTTCACTTCTCAAAGCCAAATTGGCTTTTTACCTCAACCGACAAATTCTGAAGTCGAAATGAGTCATAATAAGGATTAGTCAGGGAAGCTTGAATTGAACCTATTTCTTGTGCCTGTGTGACTCTTTATCAGCCTCCTCCTACTTATAATTGCCAGATTCGCTTTCTGAAATTAGCAAAGAGGAAAGCAGCGTAAAGACAGAAACCTCGCCCCTTGCACTTTTCTCCCCTGCCTAGAAAGTTAGGGAAAGGCTAGGGCTATAAAAATATAGTATTTAATTAGCATTATTAGGAGACATGTACCTAAAACTCTGCAGGACCAAGTGTGGATGTTAGCTATTAACTGTGAGGTTAAAGGTATTTGAAGAGGTTCTCTTTCTCTCTCTCTCTTTTTTTTTTTTTTTCCACTTTTAAAAACTTTGTCGATGATAGTTGACCATCAGTCTCAACACAACTTCTTGTTCATATCCTCTGTTACAGGAATTCTGTTCGGCTTGTCTTCAAGTGGTTCTCAAGGGTTGTTCTATAATTTCTAAGAGTTTCTCCCGTCTTCAGCTTCTCTTGTCTCTTTAAAGCACAGGAATACTTCTCTTTGATACTAATCCAGTAAACACTGAAATCTGGCTTCTGAAGTTAGAAGCCCCCCTATAAGACCTGTCCCGGTAGCATGAGTACCCAGCTCACGTTTGTACGAGGTGTGAGTGAATGAGTATGCATACGTGCATGTGTGCGTGTCTGGGATGGTTCTCAGTCTATTTCAGGTAAGTTTCCTGAAGGAAGGGTTAAACCAACTGCTTGAACTGATTTTACTCTCCTGTGGTGATATTTTATTTATATGATAAAATGCTTGGGAAGTGATTAATTTGTCAAGGGAACATCTTGTTATTGTAAATTTGCTGAATATGTAATAAAATTGCCATGCCATAGATAGGAAAAGGAAGGTTTCTAAAAACCGAAATAGCCAGAGGGTCTTCCTATATTTCCATCAGTTTATTTTCACTTGGGTTTCTCCCTTTAAAAACAACAGCTCTGAAACACTCCTAGCTTGCAGGTAAGAGAGGCCTCTGAGCTGGTGAGTTAAAAAAAAAAAAAAAAAAAAAAGGTGGGGGGAAAGAGTGTAATGGAAGAAATAGAAATGGGTGGTAGATGTGTGTGCCTCATTTTCTCTCCCAGGACCAACGGCAACTGATACATCCATTAAATTTTAGCCCAGGCTGATTGACTGAGTGGATTTATATAAATTAAAAAATGCAGGTTATATACCTTTTCTGATAGACTGTAAATGAGAAATAGGAATTCCTTTAAACCTCAAAGGAGGAAATCCATAGACAAGGCTTTCTAGTCAATAAAACACTACAGCATCAACTCTTCTTGCTGTGTTTGTACAATAGGTTTTAGTTAATAGACAAATATTATACCAGCCTTTCCCTGACTTTTTCCAGCAAGAGGTAATTTGTAAATGAACTCATGTGGTGTAGAAGAACTTCTAGCTTTGCAGTTTGAACTTGTGCTTTCCAGACCTGAAGAAGGCAGAAATCATTCCTTACTCCATTTTTTTTTTTTTTTTTTAGTGTAACAAGTGACAATGACATTAGTTAAGGAACAGTGACTTTTATTCACACTCATTCTCTCAGCTCCATGTCCATTTGTCCATGGGAATGAGCCACTTATCATGCTTCCAGGTTTTTCCTCTTTCAACATCAAGAGTTATGAAAGGAAAATTCCATTTTTTCCCGGCCCTCCATGACAGGCAAACGGAAGATTGTGGTCATTTGGGTTAAAAACATATCCATCACCAGCAGCCGGGAGGTTATTATTATGTCTCCTTTGAATATATGAATTTCATATACTGCATGTTGGAAGTCTAAGAATGCCAACTTTTTAGGTAAATAATTATCCCATTGGTGATGGACAGCCCACTGTTGCTATATTTTCTCACTTTTACAGCATTCTTGCCCTTATCACCCATATCATAAATCTTTTGCTTTCATATTTAATAAAACTAGTAGAGTAACAACCCCCCTCCCCCCCGTGCTTGGTAGAGTCAACCAATCACACACCATCATTTGCCTATCATTATTTGTTTTCTTGCAACAGATATTTTAGGAGATAGTCTAGTTTAAATATGACAGCATATTTGATACATCAGTGCAGGTAAGTAAGCAGATGACCTTATTTATGTGTTTGCTATGACCTCAGTATGCAGCCCTCAGCCTCCTGAGCTTGCATGGATAGAAAGATGGATGAATGAATAAAATTCCCAGCATCCATCAGTGTTAGTATCTAAGCCTGCTAATCTGTCAGCTGAATTTTGGAGAGGAGAGGGAAATATATACATGTAGAAGGCTAGAATAGGAGTGACCATTTCTCAAGAGATTCATGTTTTTCTAAGCCTCCATTCCCCGAGTCACCAAATCTTTGTTTCCTTAGGCGTAGGGGACTGGCTTTACTCTATCTCTGTATACAGGTTTCTGAAGTGATGACACCAAATTCCTTACTCCGTTTCCCATTTCTTTCTCTGATCTCCCTCCCACCACCCCACACTTTATTTCTCCCCATAAATCTTAGTTTCCTCATCTGTAAAGTTCATACTTATATGCTGACCATGACTGTGAGATTTGTGGGTTTCCAGTAAGCAAACAGGCTTTGTTATGAAAGCACAGAGTTTGTACGATGATGTATATGCTCAAAGAGGAGACTTGAAACCTTCCATATCTAACTAGTTAACTACTAAGTAGCTCTCACTGGTCAAGATGACTGCACTCATTTTTCCCTTTTCCTATTTGCCCTCAATGTTCTCATCTGGGCTTTGGAGAAGAACAAGAAATATGCCTGCCCTGTCTGTTTGCCTTTTGGAAAATGAACAGATGAATTGCCAGAGAACAACCTTCCCTGAGGGGCAAGTGAAGGAGGCAGGGACATAGGTCTCTATAACTGTAACCCAGCAGCTGCTGAGGCTGGGAACCACCGTAACTAATACTGGGCATTGCTGAAGTGACTCCACAGAGAAGTTTTCCATGGTTCTTGCATGAACACTATGAGTCTAGTCATAAGAGTGACTTTTTGTTTGTTTGTTTGTTTCTCCACAGAAGTGGTAATGGATAGGGTTATCCCCACTATCTTGTCTTATTCTCTTGTTCTCCGTGTGGTTAGTGGCTATGATGTTTAAATGTAGCTAAGTGGTTTCGGAAGTTTTCTCTAACTATATTTTCTCCCCAGACCTGTGTTAATTGTTATCCACATAGAGAATCTGATGGGCGTGGGGGGAGGCTCTAATCTCATTAGTTTCTTGTGTAGCTATCACACAACCTTAATTCTTGACCTTCTCTGAAACTCATCACGTTTTCCTTTGGAAAAAGACCTCACTATGCTTCATTGCCAGCATCATTGCTTACACACAGTAGATACTCAGTAAAGATTTGTGCATTGATTTGTTTAAAGCGCTGACAAAAACAACTAGCATAACCTCTTAATCTCAGGTACTGAGAAGTCAGGGAGGTCATTGGTGTGATAACCGTGAGTTATTGTAGGTGAGAATCAGTAGAAATCAGAATGTATTCTCAAAGTGTTTAAACAAACAGAAATCACAGCAAACTTAAAAAGCCGAATGCTTTTTTTTTTTTTTTTTTTTTTTTGTGATAACCCCAGGTAAGGATGGATTGATATTTCAAAACTAGGTCCAGATTTACTTTCAGATTTGATTATTCCAAAGATTGAAAGTCGTATTTTGTCCTACAAATGTATCATAACACTTTAGATCTGCATAACTCTTTAGGCTTTTCAAAGGTTTTCATATCTAGTTTCTCTTTTGAGTCCCAACATTCTATTAGATAGTATAGGCATTAATTAGTATCCCCATTTCAATTGTTAGGTAACTGAGGCACAATAAGTTAATTAACGTATATTAATTATACATTTTGATACAATTAATAACAGCAACTATTGTCCAGGAAGTTCTACCTCATATCTGGGTCCTATTTTCCATGTTGTAAAATAAGTCAATTTCCCCTTATTGGAAAGCTGTAATCCTATACCAGTTAAATAATAATCATCATTTAGCCTTCTCCTTTCTATGATATAGTCTAGTATTTTCTAAGTTGCTCAGTAATTTTGATTTTTCAGCACTATTATTCTTTGTTCTTGGTCATTTAAGGAGTAAGCTTTTTTTTTTCTTTTGTTTGGTCTTATTTTTGTTATCATGGGTTCAAATAGTCATCCCAGATACATCATAGTACTTACTGAATATACAGTTGTTTGAGAATATTAAAGCACTGAAAAAATAAAATATTTAGAAGATTGAAGGCTGTTACTACAGTTGACATATTTCATTGGCTGTTGTAAGTATTATTTTTAACTCTTTGTGGCACAGTATTTTGTAGTTCAGAGTATAGAATTTAGACACAGAAAGTTCATGTTCTGACTCAATCATAGCCCTGTTTTCTCACCTGTACAGCTATGACTTGTCTCACTAGGCTGTCTGAGAACCAGTGTGTAACTTCTCCCACCAATAAAGAGGAAAAAAAAAATCAGGTATCTTCTTGGGACATAGGAAATTATATCACTATTTTTTAAGAACGTTATCTTGAGAATTCACCATCCACTCTGAGAAGTGGTAGAAGAGAGGCCCATCTATGCCGCCATCTTCATAATCTTGGTTTAATCTTCTTACAACTCACTATGAGATATCCCTCCCATTTAACAGATTCAGCAACAGACGTTTGTCGATAATATGTCAGGGCTCAGGTTTGTAAATGACAGTGTTGGTGAACTCAGAGCCAGGGCATGTCATTAAAAATCGTAAAATCCTTTATTAGTTCACCCTGCAGGGTTTTTTGTTTGGTTTGGTTATGTTTCATATGAAATCTCTTAGCAGGTTTATTGTGACCTAAGGAGACATAAAAAAAGCTTTTCTATGCTTAATGCTTTATCTCACAGATTCTGGAAATTGTATGAACACGTTAATTTAGGCAATTTGTGCTCCAACATTCAAAATCCACTGCTTTTCATGTGTATGTGGATTCGTGGCATGTGCCCCCATTCAACAACCCTGACAAAGGGTTGCAATTAGGAACAGAAAACAATGCATAGTCCTCCACAAGTGGAGGGACAGAAACACAAGTGTATGCATTAAAAGTGAGGTGTTAAATGCAATTGTAGCAATAGGCTCATGGAATTATGGGAACACGAGGGGGAGGGGTGTCCGGAAAGACTGGAGACCTAATAACTCAATTGAATTTTTAACCAGATGATGGGGAAAAGGGAAGGGAGACAGGGTGAAGGGAAAGCTGATTGGCATGGGGAATAACAAATCTGTAAGTACTGCGGATCTATGAGGTCTGAGTGTGGGAGAAGTGAGATTTGGGGTTGAAGACGATGGCCGGGTCAGCTCAGGGAAGGTGAGATCTGGACTCCGTGGCTAAAGGGCTTGGTTTTCAACCTCTAGAGTATGTGGAGGCATTAAAAGGGATCAATTGTAAACCTGGCCAGATTTGTCTCCAGGAATCCATACAGTTTTATTATTCTGCATGCTCTTTTCAGGAAAACATGAATTAGCTGTATAATCATGTTGTTTCTCCTTAGCTTGTACTAAACGCTGTAACCTTCATGGGTATGAAAGTTAAAGAGTGGAAGAAATGTGCTGTGTGATCTATTTCGTTTCCTGCTAAGGAAAGCCATCTAGAGATCCCTTCTTGAGAAGCATCTGGTAAATCGGTGATGAAATAATTTTTTAATTTGGTTCAGTTAACTATGCAGATTTTCTTTCCTGGAAGCTTCTTAGAATTATACATTTCTTTGAATTATACATTTCTTTTGAAAACCTAAGTAGGTTTTGTATATTGCACCTTTTCTCCCAACACTTTGTACTTATATCTAAACCATATTTTTAAAAATCAGGTGACTCTCCTCTTTTTCTAATATTTACTTCTTGAATCCTAAATTTCTCCTTATTCTATCTCCCATGACACCTACTTCCTTGTTGCAAACACAAAAGCAAACCAAACCAGAAAAACTTAAAAGCTCCCCCCACCTTGAATTACTTACAATGACACCTTTGCATTCACATATTGTGTATTTGCTGAAGCCATTTTATCATGGGCCCTATTTTGTGGTTAGACAATGGGGAATGAAGTCAGGTTAGCTTTCTTTACTGCCAAAATATGCACAAGAATGCATGGAATTATTTTGTGTTTACAGTAAGAGGTATTTTGTAAGTTTTTAGAAACAAAATACTGAAATAGGCTTATCATTCAGACTGCTGTTCACTGTGGCTCTAATTTTGATCTCATCTTTGCCTCTTTTATTAAGTTAGAAAAAGACATGGATACCTGGAATTTGGACTAGGTTCTTCCTCTAATTCCAGATGTCCTTGAGTAAGTCTCTATCTCACTTCCCTGACCCACTGTATCCTTGTGTGTAAATGAAAAGTAGAAATAGATGTTAATGAAATACATTCTCGATCTGGGTATATAAGACCTGGTGCAAGGTATAGGAATCAGTGAACATTTCTGGTCAAAGTTACTATATTTAACCTACTGTTTCAAATTTCCTTTTTAGAGCAATGTTATTGAGATAAAATTTACATACAACAAAACACATTTTCAGTGCACAGTTAGATGACTTTTGACAAATGTGATTCCTATAGCACAGAGAGCCACCAGTTTTCTTATGTCCCCTTCTAGGCAAGTCACAGTGGTCACTGGTGATTTCTATCCCTCCAGAGTAGTCTTGCCTGTTCTAGAACTTCACTTAAACAGAATCTTAGGGTGCTCTTTTGTATTGACCTTGTTTTTGCTCACCAAGGTATCTTTGATATTCAGACATGTTAATGCATCTATCACAGTTCATTTCTTTTTTATTGTTGACTAGACTTCCACTTTGTATGTATGCCTATATATGTATACACATCATGATTTATTTATCTGATTTGTTTTTAGCTAAGAGCTACTATGGATAAAGCTGTGTTACACATTTATGTGTAGTTATTTTGTGGACACGTGTTTTCATTTTTAGTAAATATCTAGGAATAAATTGTTGTAAAAATGATAAATATCTGTTTAATGTTATAAGAAACTTTCAAACATGTTTTCCAAAAGGGTTTTACCATTTTATACCATACCGGCAATGTATATGAGTTCCAGTAGCTCCATTTCCTCACCAGCATTTAGTGTTGTCAGTCTTATGAATTTTAGCCATTTTTATCAGTACAAAGAAAATAAAAATTTCTTTTTAGTTTACAACTGTAATAGAAACTTTAAAAATAATATAATACAAATTACTATTAATATATACAATTTAAGGCTATCAGAATTAACATATTTCTTAGTGAATATTGAAAACTATCATCTTTATAGGCTTTAAACACTTATATTTGTTTATGACACCCATTGATGTTTTTATAGGTGATGTGTATGTAATATGTTCGTGTGTGTATAAACATTTATTGTAGTTTCAAAGTTTCTTGTTTGTGACAATGTGAACAGTTTGTTGTCTTTCATAATCTCTCATAGCTCTTAAATATTAAGCTTTTTTTGTTGCTGATAATTGAAAATATCTTTATAATTGGTCAACCAGAAGATTCCATCAATAAAATGAGAGATTTTTTTCCTGAAAGTCTTTATCTTTTTATAATAGATTTAGGATTATTTTTACATTGGGTAATATGATACTACAGTTCAGTGATAGAGATTACGTGTTGACCTTTTCTCTACAAAAATATATTTATGAGTTATAGTCATGCCAATCATGAAAATAAATATGTTGATCACAGCCTCCCCAGTTATTTACTGAAAGTGAAGGATTGATACCATGTAACAACCCAGCTAGTGTTTTGTGCTACTGGGTTAGAGAACAGAAGGATAGTTTTTATAATATTCACAGAAGAATTAGGTAGTGACCCAGCTAACAAAATGTGTAATCAAAACTTCTCACTTAGCATGCAAACATCTTTTTGTTTTCTTTTGTTATGTAATGTATGCCTGTGGATATTTACTATTGCCTTTAGAGAAAACAAACATTCACTGAGTTAGAAAACAATGAAATATACTTAACACTAAATCTTTATTGAGCATAGTTTAATCTTTCTCTGATGCAAAAAGCACTTTATAATTTTGTAGTTCTACAACCTCATTATGTTCAATGCCAGGTATAATATTGGGTAAGAGTAGAAATGATGGGGAATCCAAAGTATATGCTAACAGAATCTTAGATTGCGGGAGGGGAATGTGTGTTTAATCACACATATCTTTTTATTTTTAATGATATATGACTTTTTCCATTTCCATTTCTCCTAGATTTTGCCCTACCCTGCTCTACTCTCTCTCAACTTGTACATCAGTCTCTTGAGTTTCCTTAACACAAGTACAGTTTTAGGCTTTCTCTACGTGAAAACCATGACAAAGTCATTTTATAGCCAGTTCTGAAAGTCACTAAACTTGACAACGATTGTATTTTATGACAACCTTTGCTTTCATGTCCCTGGCCTACTTTCATATCAGCATTTCTTTTTGACCCCCAAATATGAACAATTTCATATCTCTGCATTAGCTGAAAACAAATCCCTTTACCAGCAAATACATTTTAATGGAGAAGGAAGAGCATGTTTCGCTCAAATCACCAGACTTAACACCTTAGCTCTATGATATTCAATTTCTCACTTACCAAGAACCAGAGCCATTTTTTTTCTTTTTTCTTTTTTTTTTTCTTTTCTGTGGTTTGTGTTCGTAGGGGTTGAGGAAGAATTAGTATTATGGAACTAAACCAGATTAAGGGGGAATGTGAATTAGATTTGGTAACAGATGGCGCTGTGGAAATTAAAGGTTCTTTGCGAATGGAAGCGACAGCAGCTTGCCTCTGTCCCCTCTGTTTCTCCAGTCCGTGAACTTGATAGACGGGTATAAATCACGACAATCCTGTCTTGACAGCCAATTTCGAGAATTTGATCTGGTTAAAGACATGGCTTTCCTGCTCCACTCACCGAAACCTGCTTTTATTTTATTTTTACCCAGCAGCCTGTCCTATTTAGAAAAGCAGAGTCACTTGCCTTCCCGTAATGAAAAATTTCTTAATTACAGGTTTAGCTCTTTAGTTTTAATTACTTTTCCATTCAGCCTGAATTTTCGTAATATCTCTGTGGGATTTTTTCCTTCTTTTTTTTCTCCCACCCTTTTGATTCATGCATGTTTTTGTTGTTTCTAAAGATGCTTTTCATTGTCAGAACTTGTTGTCAGAGGCACTCTTTGAGAATCCTAATTACCAAAATCATTATTTTTAAGGAGAAAAACTCTCATGGGATATAATAAAGTGATCAAATAAAAAAACAAAATGTAAAAGGCATCAGAAGCAGCACCAAAAGATAGCAATGAGTTCAACCAAATTGCATGAGAAGGTGAACAGAACACTTTTTTTCTGGTTAACAAAGGCTGCAGAACTATCTGCTCCATAAGGCTGAAATAAGCCTGTCCCCCTGTGTCCCCCCCGAGAAGGATGTGATCACAATGCCACACGACCAGTTTGTGTTGGCGTTGACCTTGTGGCAATCTAGGGAATCAGAACTCAAATGCAGAGACTCCGAGAGAAAGACTAGCACCCATTGCATGGGCCCTTTATGTCCGGGCTCTGCGGCCTGACAAACTTGGGAGACAAATACTGAGGTTTCTTCTTCCAAATCCACGCGGCATTTGGACTTACAACATGTCAAGGAAAAGGAAACAGAAGAGAGGGGAAAGTCACTCCAGAAATGAAGAGAAGATTCTCTGAGCGAGCAACGAACAGTTGGTAGAAATGAAGCTTCCTACTGGCAGTCCAATCAAATGTAGTAACAACTCAACGGCACCCCACTGTTTGCTGACAGCATGGAGTCACACACGGGGACAAACATTCACTTAAACACTGATTGCAGGGAATTGCCCTTTCCACCAACGCCTCCTACCAAAACCACGTCATGAGCAAAAGTAGAACCATTCTAGGAAAGACCAAGGGGCCTGTCCCCCCCACCTCCCCCCAAAATGATCACTGCTCTGTTTGTTCGATTGTAGCCCACAGGGGGAGGGTTCCTCAGTTACATGTGTGTGCCGTAGTTTCACTGTTATGTAGCAAGTTTTTTCTGTAATTATTCCTTCATCTCATACACACACACACACACACACACACACACACACACACACACACACACACACCCCACGCTACCATAACCTGAATGGTGGCTGGGCACAGTAGTCCCTAAGGAAATGGGAATTTGGGGAGTGCGACTGAGCCCCACAGCTCTTGCTCTCTGGTCTAATCTGAATCACAGCCAGTGGAGCTTTTATTTGAGTAAAATATAGTTTTTAAAAAAATGGCAGAATTTACTTTAGAAAGCCTATTGGTGAATCCTCTCATTTTACAAGTGAGGAGGACACAGAGGATCCCAGGGGTGCAGTGACACGTCTCAGGTCTCACAGATCCATAGCTAGATATCCCATGTCTGCCACTCCATCCTTTGCTGTAAGAAGTAAGGTTTCCTGGGAAAGGAGAAGACGTGAAAGCTGTGGGAACTCTGGTGCCTTTTTTTCCCCTTAAATCAGATTTCTAGAATTGCAAAGAAGATTGATAAATTTTACTCTGCACGTTTGTTTTGGACCTTTGAATGACAAATGCCAGGCAACTCCTTCGGCTCTGAACTCCTGGCTTGTCCGTGGCTTCCGCTGGCTTCACTGGATGCCATCCCACGGCTCAACAGTCCCTGTCACAAAACCCGTGGAGCTGCACAGCAAAGCCATCATTATTTCCATGGCTTGAATTCAATATGTGTGTGTATATGTTCTTTCCCCTGGCCTACAAATAGCGGCTCTTATGTTTAAGCTTCACCTTCTTTTCAAGCAGCTAGTTCATTGAGATGTTTAAAAAGAGGATGGAGGAAGAAGTCGTAGGATTAATGATGAGCTGATGTCCCATTCTCTCTGCCTCTCCTGACTCCTACTTCAGCCAAACAGCACCTGATACCAACAAAATATAATCGTAACCTCTGCTATCCTAAACCACCCCAGACCAGCTGCATTTTCACCCACATGTTAATCACCACAGACAAAGCTGTTAAGTCAAAAGTATAAATATAGTTTAACTGCTGTCCATGTGGTTTACTATCTCTGGTTGTATGGCGAATCTCTCTCTATTATGGAAATGTTCAGATGTGCTCGAAGCAACCTTTATTTAAACCATGATTCCTTCTCAGCATTTAGATTTTTCTCACCGCTGTAGTTCATCCAGTTTCAGGGTATGTTTTCAAGTTCCACTCCAAATGAACTGGCCTATCTCAATGGAGGCAGCTGGCTTATTGGTCATTGCAATTGCTTTTGCAAAACATTTTCTTAATGAGTAAAGGATGACATCAATATTGTGATCTCAATATCCCTACATCAACTCCCGATAGCATTCTTATTTCCTGATTCAGCGTAGCAAAGAGAATTGGAAGGGGGACTTCAGGCAGCCTGAGCTTTCATTGACCTGGGTTTGATTTGTGAACTCCGTCACTGGAGAATGTGTGTAACGCGTCTACATTCGATTGTAATTTGTAAAGATCAGTGCATAGACTTTCTATGAGTTGAATGTCTGTTTATTTCTCCTCTAGCGAGATGATGTGAGAAGGTCTTCATTTAGCTGTCAGTCCCTTCCTGTTGTGTCGGCTTTTTCTCTTCGGTGTGCTCCTTGACTGCTTGAAAATGGAATTGTCTGAACACAAGCAAACTTTATTGATCCATATTTCTGTTTGAAAGACCAGAGATTTGTAGAAGTTGGAGACTATTCCTTTTCTCTAGAAAGCTTACTGCAGAGAAGGTCTGCTCGTGGCATAGTAAATCTCTTAGACCGGATAAATGTTATACTCAGCATATATTGCAAGCTTCATTTTGATGATTTATCTCGTGTAGTTCTTTTTTTTTTTTTTTTTTTTTTTTTAACCCAAACTAACCTTCCTTTCTAGCAGTGGTCCTCACCTCGTGCCCAGGGATATTTCACTGTGACCTGGTCAACACTTGGGCACTGACACAGGGTACGCTGTTCCAAAGCCCTTCTGGTCTTTAGGCTTTGGTCCCAGGAGAGTAACTTGTGTAAGGAAAGAAATATTCTTAGGTATCAGAGCTAAAATGCTTGTTTTACATCTGGTGTACATCTGAATTTCTGACTAGGCAATTCTGGAGATTCTCTTTGAACAGGTGTCACAGAGTTGGGCAGTTGTAAGGTTATAGTTAATTAAGCTGCATTAGGGCAAATACACACACTTGTTAAAACATTTAATTTGCCTCAATAATATTGATCACATGGCAGAAGTTTGTTTAAACTAAATGGCATTTCCCCCCCTACTGTTACAGTCCTTGAGTGCAATCTGTATAATAGCTAATAGCCATCATCAGTTAAATATCATGTTAGTTATAAAGTAATGTCATAAGAATTGATTTGTACTTGGCAGTGGAGGAGAGCTCTCCCTTCAAAGCCGATGGGGATGATTAGCCAGTTTTAAGCAGAATCGTGGTTCATATAAACTGTATGTTTTATAGACTTATAGGTCCTCTATATTACAGGAGTGCCCATTATAGTAAAGAAAAGCTCAGACAGTTAATTATGCAAAACATCATGTATGCAATTACCCAGCATTATTATGCACTTAACAGTTTTATTGATCTGCTAGTAGCTCACTTTACTGTATTTAGCGCTATAAACAAGGGTTGCTCAACCCCGGATTGAAATAGGTCCAAGAAAACAAGCTGAGGATAAATTACGCTACGAAGCAACTTTGCATCAGATCGAATCCTTAAATACGGAAGCCGTCAACAAACGTAATGAACAACAACACACTGCTATCTCAGGACCATTTCTTTTCCCATTAATAAAGTTTATCAACCAGGAAGCATCAGAAATCACCTGGCAGTACAAATGCAAGCAACCACGGTTTTCTACATCCCCAAAAGACTAGATAACTGAACAAGGCCATCAGTAGTGGCCTTGGTTCACGTGGCATAGTAAAATGGGAGGCCGGGGTCTTGATGGGCATTTCCTAAGACATATATGTTTGTCACACTCCCAGTCTTGTTAGGTTGCACACGCTTCTTAGTGCATTTCTCTTGCCATCTTTCTAGACCTTCATGGCTGAAAATGAAAAATTCTCCATTTCCCTTTCTTTGGTTTAAATTTAACAGTACATGTGGGTGTCATACACCTCTATAGGTCTCTCTGTGTGTCAGATCAGATGGCCAACCATCCTGATTTGCCTGAGACTGACGGTTCCCAGGATGTGGGATTTTTGTGACTAAACCAGGATGGTTGACCAACCTGAGGTCACAACAAAATTGAATAAGAAAAGATCATTGAACTTTGGAACACTAAAAGCAGATAGGGTCTAGGCAAAATCCCTCCCCGGTCGTGGTTTAGTCATGAGGTACAAAATTATATTCATGAAGCACTTTCTTTTCAATGACTGGCCAGAAATGTGTTGCAAGTCTCTTGTTTATTTGTCCTAAATTTCCTTTTTTTTTTTTTTTTTTTTTTGGCATAGTGCACAGCCTTTTACAAAACTGGGAAAGCTTTCAGCTCAGATGGAGGTTCTGATTTGTTATTTGAGGGAGCTGGCCCCTTGTCCCCACACTACTTAGCCACTTGTCAGCGACTCAAGCACCAGTTTTGCAGGGAGCTGTCTGCGTACTCTTGTTCTTGATGGAGTTTAGTTGGAAAGAGTCTCTGAGATTAAATGCACAAGGTGTTTGTTCAGAGAATCAAGAGGTAGCATTACTAAATCACTGTGATCCTTTTCTGCAGAAATCGGTCCCATGAGATGGGCCTCGATACTTCTTAAACATGGTCTAAAATTATACCTAAGTGTGTGTGCGTATATGTGCACCTGGGTTAATCTTTCTGAGTATATGGATCCCGACTTACAATGCTTTCTTTACAATCAATGCTCTCCTTCTGGTAGGTTAACCAAGCAGACCTTAAGGTATTTCTTATTAAAAGAGAAAAATCCTTTCTCTTCTTTCCTCAACTAAGCCAGTGTACCTTAATGCAATGATGATATGTTAGACCCAGCAGTTGTCAAAGCATCGTATTACTGTGATGCCATAATGACACCCTGTCTCTGTAAAGTAGTCATGTTTTCTCAAATCACACGTTGCACAGTTGATTTCTGACATGACACTTCATTCGGTCGCTTTCCCTTCCTTCAGCATCGCCATTCTCTGACAATAGCAGCTGGTGCCCATTTTGTTACTAAGTGATTCACATTTTGCCACTTTATAAGAGTGCAATTAGTTGAAGCAGGAAAAGAAAAAAAGAAAAAAAAGCTGACTGTAAAGTAGGGTGCTTGAAGTTGTAACTCAGGCCACAGAGGGAGCTGTTGGGGCCATGGTCTTTGAAGTTGGGCCTCCATTACTCTTGGAGGTTTTCTTCCAAAAGCATTAAAACAAAGCAAAACCAAAAAGAACATATAGGCTAATAAAAAGCTTTTTACTATTTTTTAAAAACAAAATTACTTAAATATTTAATCTGGTGATTTCAGAAGGGACCAAACCTCATAGATTCATTCCTATTCTGAATAGGTAAGCGATTCAGTGGTAGGACTTGATATGCTTCTTTTCCAGCCCTGAAATTCTGTGTTTCAGTGAGACAGCTAAGAACTCTGTCCTCTGATTTCCCCCTTTCTCTTGCCCTCTATCTCTCTTTTCTCCTTTCTCTCTCTTCCTCTCTCCCCTTCCCTTTTCTCTTTCTTACCATATTTGTAAACTTGCATAAAATTTTTGGATATAAATTGATAAAGTGTTTGGAATTTATAATGAATGGCACTGGGTTCCTTTTTGGTCTGTTAAGGGTGACAGAAAGAAAATATAATAGTGACTTGTTTAGTTGTCATTCATTTAGCCTATTAAAGTGACTGTCACTGATACAGGTGTAATAAAAGTTTCAAAAACTCTTGCATACATGAAACAATCAGAAAAGGCCAAAGACACACGTTTTTTAGGCACCTTTTTTTTTTTTAAGTAGGGAAATGAAGCAAATAAATTCGAGTTTGTTATGAAATTCAAAGGATGAAATACAGATATTTGTTAACAACTTATATTTTGATGAAAGGGTTACTAACATGTAAGCCGATGGAACATTATTGTTACACCGGCATTTAACAATTAATATCTTGGCTATGTGTAAGTTCCTTCTGGGAAATGTAGACCATCCAGGACAACTACACGTGAGTGTGGCAATTCACAGCAATTAACTCAAGATCACACATTTACCTGGATCTAGCTAGAATCTCTGAAAACAATTCAGCTTGATAATTATAATATAAATGGAATATTAACTTACAGATTATCTTGTTTTCCCCTCCAGCAGCAATTCTGAATGTGATTCTTTTCTTTCACTCTCAATTTCTCTTTGTACAGGCACACATATACACACAGTTAACTTTCAAAAATTACATTTTTATATAGTCCAGCAACCAAGAAGTTTTATTTGCTTGACGATTGGTATCTTACACCAAAGATAATTTTTTTTTTCCCTTCCTGGCCCTCAGGCAAGGTGAAGCAACAAGTTTCTGTGATGAAGTGTGATAATCAGAATTATTGGAGACATACCTCAAACTGTGTTGAAAGTGCTTTTTAAAGCACTGAAATTTCCCTGGTCCCAAGAAGGCTGTTAAACCCCTCAAATTTAGTTTCTTATACAAAAACTAAATGTTTATTCTTGACATAGTTATCCATGCCAATCCCCGGTTTATTTGTAGGGTGTTCACTCAGAGAAGGTTTTTGGAAAATCATTGTCTTGTTCCCTTGTACTACTCTCATCATTTCTCTTAAAGTAAGAGAATAAAAGCAACCGCACTAAGGCTTTAAAATAAATATTTCCCACCGTTTCCAGCCCCTTATTTGTATTCATAATTCTTAACTGAATTCAAATTTGTATTAATCCAATGTGACCTAAAATTTCTGCATTAACAGCACAATGTGGAATTGGGCTTATTCTCTTTGGCTACAGATAAAGCCATCATCTTGAAAATGGCTCTTTTTGACAAAAAAGGTGTTCTTTAGAAATAAAGTCTTATTCACTACATTCCTCTTAGAGTTAATGTGAATTTTAGTGCCTCTAATTTTAGATTGAAGTGAAGTCTAGAATAAAACCCACCAGCTGACAATTGAATTTATAGATAGTTGTGAATATTTCAGGCTTGAATAATAGAGCTGTAGCATTTCAGAGACAGAGACGGAGAGAATTAAGACCCGCCGTAGTTTTCGGGTATAATGGAACGGGATCTGGGAGTGTTCGGTGTAACGAGATGAGTCGTCATTAGGACACAGCTGTGTTCTTTCAGTAGTTTCGTGTAGGCGATGATCCATCACTGCAGAAGGTGACTCCACAGGGCCAACCTACAGCTGGTGTGTTGGCCTCTCTGGTCCCTTTCCACTCAGGGCTGAGCTATGGATGAAATACACCTCTGTGTGAGCTACCTGTCCCCCTGCTTGCTTCACCATTTATATATATATATATATATATATATATATACACCTTTAAAATCTGTCTGTTGACTTCAAAACATTTTCTGCACTGGACGTTGGTGTCAGACCTGTGTTCGAATCCCTTCTCTTCTACTTCTAGCTGTATGACTTTCAGGAAATTGTGTGTGACGGCTGGGGCTGTTTCCTAAAATGCAATACCTCGCTCGCAAGGTTCTCTTGGGGATTAAATCTGGTAATACTTTGTCACACGCCCAGGTTAGTGTCTAGCACCCAGTAAGCACTTGATAAATGGCAACTCGACTATTACTATTTCCAGTGGGCAAAATGTATTCATTTAGGAGTTTGTGCGAGTCTGAAAAGAAGTGCATGCCGCTTAGAGCCCAAGTCCAATTTGTTCCCTTTCACTTACAGCTGATGTGGCCAGACTTTGTGTAGGAGGAGATGGTGCCGGTCCAAAGACTTCCCCGGCAGCTTGAACTTCCCGAATTTCCTTGTTTCCATCCAGGTTTTTGCAAAGTTTTATGGCCAGAGATTTTAGAGGAGACAGCTGGCTGGAGACTCCCATTTTCCAGGCACTTTAGCAACACACATTTGACACATAAATATTTGGTGACTTAGCAAATAACTGTTCTATAAATGGGAGGGTCATTTCTGGCCTTGCTCCTTAGTCAAGAGTTCTGCAAATTTTAGAAGCTCATGAGAAAAACCATGAGAGAGGCAAAACGGGCTGAGGGGATGAGGGGAGGGGGAATTGTTCAGAGATGATACAAGAAAAGAGAGAAAGAAAAAAGAGCCTGGAGCAAATGTGGTCTGTTTTGTCATCAAGCAGCTCACAATGACTCTCTGGAAAAAGAAAAAAAAAAGAAATGGTGCTTGTCGACAGAGGCAAAACAGTTAATTGTCATAGCCGTGAGAAATTCAGTGCCAGAGAGAGGAAAGGGGAGCAACCATGTTTTAGTACCCTAATAACTTCTAACTCTAGTCTGAGATCATAATGTATGTGCGAGCGGTCCAGTAATTATAAGGTAATAAGTGAAGTGGTGGGGTAAGTGATCTAAATTAAAAGGGGTTTGCAGGGCTGATGTAAGTCAGCGCCACCCGCTTTCTTTCCGACGTTGAGTTGGGGAAAAGTGCTTCGCCCTGAGTGCAAGCAGGGAGACAGGGAGAGTGATCTATTAATTACAACCCTCATTAACAGTGACGGGTACAAGGCGCAGATGCAGAAGGGAAAGGACATTGTCGTTCAGGCTGGCGAGGGGCCGATTTTTCCTTTCGCTGGTTCTTGAGGAAAGGACAACACGAATGGGTGGCCGAAGAGCGAGGAGATCTTGGGGGTTGGGGGGTGGGGGGCTGTCTCTTTTCAGTTTGCTTTTCTCACATCCTGATACTGCTTCACTTCAGATAGAACACAGTGTCCAATGGGAAATTTATTGGTTAAGAGGCAAATTCTTGCTTCTGATGCTTGGCTCTTGGGACTGCCTGTTGGGAACAGTTGCGTAAACATCCCTGGATAGAAAA
Organism: Rhinolophus hipposideros; assembly: GCF_964194185.1. Taxonomy (NCBI): domain Eukaryota; kingdom Metazoa; phylum Chordata; class Mammalia; order Chiroptera; family Rhinolophidae; genus Rhinolophus; species Rhinolophus hipposideros. The sequence continues at coordinate 8,485,138 of NC_138072.1, read as the reverse complement.
TCCCATATTTTTCTTCATTTTGGAGAAAGAGAACTGTGATGGGGGAGGGGGAGGAGGAGCTGGAGGAGAACATGACATTTGTGCAATGATAAAAAATCACCTGATTCAGAGTGAAAGAGATAATTGTGTCCATTTGGTTATGTGGTGACTACTCCCCCAAATTCTGGTGAGTGACCATTACCCTGTGGAATTCCCATAAATCACTGTTCCATTGGGAAGCAATTTTCTAACTCCCTTTCTCAACTGTCACGTCCTCTTTCCGTAGTGGGCTCTGAGACGACGTGAAAAGGGGTTTTGCGCTATGGCCAAACGGAAAGAAAATAGGACCAATTATGTCTTTTCATCTTATTATCTTTTCAGAAGTGTAATCCCTTCTGGGCCCAAGAAGGAAAGACAGGCAGTAGATTTCTTCTGGATAAGAAAGCTTGTCACGATAGATGTTCATATTTTCTTTTAGGAGATATCGTGTTAAAAGACCAAAAGATGGGGAGAAAAGGGGAACATCACAAATCTCTTTTTTTTTTTCAACACAAAATTTGATACCTTCTTACTTTGCTGAATATACGGTATCAGATTTACAGGCTCACAGGTATACTTGAGGCTCAGATGTCTTTTAGTGACTCATCTCTTCAACAGTGAGAAATACACACACGGATACATAGACACAAACATATGAACATATGTTTGTATTTATTTAAGTGATCAATGTTGGTGATTATTTCACTAAGTTTTGTGGGCTCTGGGGAGTAATTCTTAAATATTGGCTAGAATTTTATACTTGACGTCTTCTGGTATTGCTCAATGTCTATGAAACAGAGCCATTTAAATAAAGAATATGTCCTCATATAGTCCCTGTGTGTCTGAGATCAATAAAAGACACTGTTAGGCTTATGGAAGTTTTCCAACAAACAGTAAATGCAGAGCCGAGGAATCATCTGTGTAGTCTTGAAAATAAAAGTTTGACTCTGCTCGTAATACAACAATTGTGACATCCGAAAGTGGGAGGGAAAAGTAGAGTAAAGATAACTACAATTTTAGAAATGATAATGGACTTTGCAAATCACTCTTCCTTCATGGATAAATTTAGAATCTAGAGAGTTGATTTAGATATTGATAGCTGTTCTCCAAGAGAAAGGTTAGAATAAAAGGAATTGGACCCGTTAGAGCTTTTGTTCATGGCCTGTCTGGGTGCTTTTATGTAACCCTGTCATGCCCCTATGGTGATTACCTTCTTGTAGAACAAGAGATATTGACTACAGAATGAATCATGTGTCATCCACAGATCTTAGGTCAACCTCTCCAACAGCAATGTCTTTAACATATGAATTCTTCTATTTTTTTCTCCTTTCATCCTTCCCTTTCACTTTCTCTATTTCCCCCCCCCCCCACCTTCTCTTTGTTTCTACCTCTTTTGTTTCTACCTCTGTATTTGACCCTCTCTTCTCTTTCTACCTCTGTTTGTGTCTCCCTGAATCACAGGCTTCTCTGCAGAATGTCAAACAAAGATCGACACATTGATTCTAGCTGTTCGTCCTTCATCAAGACGGAACCCTCCAGCCCGGCCTCCCTGACGGACAGCGTCAACCACCACAGCCCAGGTGGCTCTTCAGACGCCAGTGGGAGCTACAGTTCAACCATGAATGGCCATCAGAACGGACTTGACTCGCCACCTCTCTACCCTTCTGCTCCTATCCTAGGAGGCAGTGGGCCTGTCAGGAAACTGTATGATGACTGCTCTAGCACCATTGTGGAAGACCCCCAGACCAAGTGTGAATACATGCTCAACTCGATGCCCAAGAGACTGTGTTTAGTGTGTGGTGACATCGCTTCTGGGTACCACTATGGGGTAGCCTCGTGTGAAGCCTGCAAAGCATTCTTCAAGAGGACAATTCAAGGTTAGTGTTGGACCTGGGAATAAATACCGTACCCTCTTCCAACCTCATGTGATGGTTTGTGTGTTTTTCTAGTTCTTCCATTCCTAGTTGTTAGTCAAGTTTTATAATCTTAATTCTATTTTCATTGGAAAATAGAAATAGATTAAAATGGACATTGGGGGCTTTATAGAATACCCCGCCCCCAAATATGCCCCTTGTCAATTCTACGTTCACTGTTGAGCTCTAAGGATGGAAGCCTGATACGCTTCGGGTGGAGTTGAAAAGAGCAAGGCTGTTATTAGAGCAATGTGGGGTTGTATAGCAACTGGACAAATGAAAACTGGATAAGCAGTGCTTTTACATCTTCTGTTCTTCTTACAGATGCATGGAAATAATAAGTACTTTGTTTAGGTTATTGGGTTTCCACAATTGAAAGTGCATCAAACCACCTGGAGATCTGGTCGAAATGCAAATCATTGGGCCCTGTCCCCAGAGTTTCTAATTCATCAGACCTGGGGTTGCGGCCTGAGAATTTATACTTTTAACAAAATTTCAGGTTATTCCGATGCTGCTGGTCCAGGAACCAGACATCAAGAACCACTGCCCTAGTCAACTTTAATTATCTACTACGGTACCTTCCTTCTTTCTCTATGGTTAGATATATTTTTCCCACCTTTATTATTTATTTTTTAAAATTTATGAATTTGTATAAAAAAGTCTTCCAAATTTTACCAAATTATAAAATACACCTCCACCATATTTAAGACAAACCCAAACTTTTATAGGTCTCCCGATGTGTAAGTACCAATATTATTTCCAACATTAAATATATAGAAAATTATGTCTGAGAGTTATATGTACCCCTTTAAACTAGCAATTCACAAATACAGAACTCAGCTCATTTTAAAAGCTATCCTATACCTATGTTTCACGTTTTTAGATCTTGTGTGATAAATTTTTGGAGAAAATAGGGGATGCATAGAATTATTATTTATTGAGAATTCTCAGTGCGTCAGTGATTCCATTCTGCTCCGTGGTTTACAAAATGTATATTCTTAAATGGAGCTCAACCTTGTCAGTTCACTGGAATCACCAGGAGACTTTTAAATCAGACTGATACCAAATCATACTCACGCCCCATAATTCCAAATGAATTGGCCTTGGGTGTGGCCAGGGCAGGGGGGTTATTGAAAGCTTCCTGATTGATGCCCAGTGTGAAGACAGGGTGAAGAATCACAGCATTGTCCTGTGGTGTGACCTATAACAGGGCTTCTCAAAGTGTGGTCCCTGGACCAGCAGTGATCAGCATCGCCTGGGTGGGGCATAACTGAAATAGTTTAATAACTTTGTGATGCTCTGGTTTTTAAAGTACAAAAGAGATCCTGTTTGTTTAACTCAATTCCTTCTAAATAGTTTAACAAAAAGTGAAACCCTTTCTGTGCACAGAGAGTGATCTCCTACCCTTTTCTTTTAAGAGCACCTAGGAGGGCACGTCTTCTCGGTCAGTTGTACTGAAGGGCCTGGGGACTGTTGTGGAATAGGTTGCACCGTCTCCCGCTGGCTTTTCTGTTGACTGTTACACAGCTTTCTTGATTTGTGGTTGATGAATACACAGAGAGTTTCCTTAAAGTACACAGCTTTCCAAGAGGTCCTAACTCTTATAGAATAGAGTAGATATTTAAGCTGCACCTTTTCATCGTTTTAACTGAAGAACACAAGCCAAGTTAGTGCGGAGTACATATGAATTACTTAATTTTTAAAATAGCTGTCTCTTCATATTTTATTAGCATTTCCTTACCCAAATCCTTCATCTACTGGATCTTTATTTTCTTTATTCGCCCCTATAAATTCAAGGCTTTGATACCTACCTCATAGAATGCTTAAGGATAAAATGAAATGTTAAATAACAAGTAAAGTAAGTAAAACCAGTGGTGGTTTATGGGAAAAGCTTCCCTTCACTTCGGGGCACTGGAAAAATCTTTTCAGCCTCTTTACAAAATTGCAAAACTGGAGAATGAAACACACTTCCAGTGTTTGGGTTCTGACCACATTATCCAACAGTATTAGAGTGCTTTCGCTACAGAGCACCTACAATTGAAACTGTTAGTCATTTGATTTTGTTAACTCGGTTTATCCAGCTCTGGATCTACCCACACAAAGATAAGCACGCATTTTGGCGTATGTTAACGAATACTATGTATACTGACCTAAGAAGGAGGTTCTCAATATGCCCATTTCCTCAGCAAACATCCCCAGAGAACTTTCTGTGAGGCAGGGAGCATGGTGGCTGGAGTTCCATCTTACCTGCACTTTATTAAAGCTTTGTTCCCAAAGGTTGGGAGATGGGGGCGAATTCTGGGTGCAAATGCCTCCTGCCTTGAGGGAATACCAGATTTTTTTGGATGGGTGTGGGGAATTAAGCTCCTCCGTCTTCACTTGTTTTCCAAAGATTGAACAACTATGTGGAAAGATTTCCTGTTAGTTGTCTTTAAAAAAAAAATCATCTAGCTTAGATATTAATAGCTACACAAGTGTTATTTACTGAGCAATAACGGGAACAGAACAATTGGAATTCTATGGCTGATTATTCCTTAGGAAGCAGAAATGCCACCCAAAGTGTAACACAGGGTGGTTCTTGGCATTGATGGATAGTGCTCAATTCTACTCCATATTGGACAGAGTGACTTGCAAGGATTTTGAGCAGGAGACAGAGATGTCACTGTTCAGATTAGCACTCTGGACTGGCCCACCTGGCTGTGTTTGTAGCTGGCAGCTGGGCGGCACTCAGTAAGGCTATCCTGCTAACTCCATCAGCAGGCGTCCCACCGTGGTGCTTACTTAGCCCCAAAAAGGCAGTGAGGCAAATAAAGGGATTAAATTGTGAAAGTATAATGTAATAATTAGGGTGGTAATTGTAAAGGAGAGTGGAACAGCCCCTCCTTCCTGGGGCCAAATAGTGGTACCAATTGAACTCCAACGATGTTGAAAGTGGCCAAATCTATTGTATCATCATGAGTTTTCTTATCCTGATGCTGAAAAGACCAGGAATCCCTTCTCATGGCCTTGAGGCAGCATTGCAGCCAATCTATCTTTGACAGATAAGAGCCTGTCCCTTCCCTCCTTTAAAGCTCTCCAGAAAATGAAACAGGATTACACAACTCCCCTCAAGAGCAAGTCTTTCTACTGTGTCACAGGCCTTATGGCCAGGACATTATATAAGTGTGGTTTCTGTTCCCATTGATTTGACGAAGGGACATGTGCACCCCAAGGCATAGTCATGGAAAATAGTGCCTCTTCAGAATCTTTATTTTTTGTTAAAATAACTTATTTTTAAGACTGGTTATACAATATGTAGTATGTCTAAGTTTTAGAAGTTGGGAAAAATACTTCTTACGTTTAGAACCAAAAGAACATATACCCAGAGCACATTTTGAGAAAAGTAATGAGAATTATTCTTTTCAAAGGTGAGTGTGGAATTCCAGTTGTGAAAGGCAATTAATCATAGATTTCAGTGAAAGTCAACCAGAAAGGCATATTTTACTTATTGACTGTTTCCTGGGTATCATTGGAAAACTATTGAATTAGGTCAGCACTTAGGTAAAAGTCAAGGTTGTTTTTGTTTGCTTGCTTGCTTGTTTGTCTTTTTGTTAAACAGAAACTTTTCGGAGGACTTAAGTGCTATACCTTATCTGTCCCACAGGGTTACAACGGCAGCAATGGTTTCATTGTCATTTTCTAGGCTTTATAATTTATTCTGATTTTTTTTTTCTAATTCTAGTTTTGGCCTCAATTCATAAATGAGTGGGAAATTTTTTGTTGTTGATATTCTTAAGAGTTTTCCCTGGATCTTTGTTAAGGAGGCAAGACAAGGAAAATATCTTTATACTCAAAAAAGTCAATGCATGTTTTATTATTTCATACACAAAACACTAGTTCCCCTGGAGTTTTAATTTCTATATAAGACTATGACAAAATAGGATATATATGAACATATATATATATATATATATATATATATATATATATATATACACACACACACACACACACAAACACACACAGAGTGCCAAAAATGTATACACATTTTAAGAAAGGAGAAAACTGTATTAAAATTACACTGATGGTAACCACTTTGAGCACCTCTTGTAATTGCAGAAGTCAAACGTGACTTATATTCATCTTTTGTTATTGGTATATATTGAGTATTACAATTTTAATACAGTTTTTTTTTCCTTTCTTAAAATGTGTATACATTTTTTGGGCACCGTGTGTGTGTGTGTGTGTGTGTGTGTGTGTGTGTGTGTGTGTGTCTTGTTAATATAGCTTTTGAACTGCTCATTCTGGTGCTACAAATAATGCATTCTTTTTTCCCCTGCTTTTAAAGGAAGGAAATTACATATTAATTTTTTTTTTAAGATACTCATTGTAGCATGGGTTTGGATTCAGATAAAACTAGGTCCCCAAGTCTCAGCTCTTTACCAGCTGAGGGATCTTAGCTTCTCTGTGCCTCCATTTCCCAGGTGGCGAGGATTAAAATGCGAGATGTCTAAGTAGTTAGCCCATAGTAGGTGCTTAATAAATAAGCAACCTTGCTTGATATTGGCAACACAAATGCAATACTCAAGCACTGGGTAGCTCAAATATTCTAGCACAAAGAAGTGTCCTGGAGGCTACCCTCAAGGGACATGTAACCTTTCTCAGTTCTCAACTGGCCACCCTTTTGCTATGATAATAAACCCTCTTTCCCTGTAGTCACTTCTCACCCTTTTAGACGAATAGCCATTTAAGTGGGCCAACTGAAAATTCGATTGCTTTTATTTAGTTTTATGGCGATCAGTGAACTTTTTTTCCTGTGACCACAGATGGCAAACTGGTAAATTGGAAAGTGAGCCAGAATCTTGGAACTTGTCACTCATTGGATTCCTAGTGAAGCTTCACATGTGGGATTTAGGAAATGAAATGCATGCCTTTGCATCTTAAGATGTGAGAATGACCATTATGAGAACTAAGTCCACTCCGGACGTTTACGGGCCCTGGGACAGGAGTACAGAGTATATGTAAGCATTCAAGTTTGTCAATCTAGAAGAAACTACTAAGTAAAATATGTTCTCTTCTCTTACTTGACACCCGGACCTTCCTAATGGCCTGGAAGGCGAGCCTTGCATTTTCAATTCTTAGACTCCTGTGGTGTTTCCCAGAAAACAAGACCTAGCCGGACCATTAGCTCTAATGTGTCTTTTGGAGCAAAAATTTATATAAGACCTGGTTTTATTTTACTATAATATAAGACTGGGTCATATCATATCATATCATATCATATCATATCATATCATATCATATCATACTGGTCTTATTAATTTTTGCTACAAAATGTGCATTAGAGCTGATTGGCTAGGTCTAATTTTCAGGGAAACACGGTAGGAGTTTTATTTCTGAGCTGGGCAGAAGGCTAGTCAACCCTCGGCCTGCAGTGCTGTGCATTTCTCTTCCTTTCTCTCTGCTTCCCATGATGTCTCACACATAGTGTGGACACTCCTGCCCACATGTCCAGGCGCATTGGCCCCTTCCAAACAGCTTCTCCTTGACCATGCACTGGTTCACAATGTGCCCGCCAGACCAGGCCACCTTCCAGAGAAGACCCTTCCTGGGCAAGGGTCCCGGAATGGGGCGTGTGGTGATTTAGCCAGAAAATTCCAGGATCCCAGGTACTCCGGTTTGGGTGCTACCAGGGGTTGGCTCCAGCTGAGCTTGTCCCTTAGCTTGTTCAAGGGTTCCTTGTACCACAGGTGCCGTCTAAAGCTCAGGGCCTCGGGTAGGGGCTCTTCTTGCTAGAGTCTAAAGGTGACACTGATAAGAGCCTGATTATCACCTTAAACAGGGGACATTTAAGATTAGGCATCTGCCTGCAAGGTAGATGGTGAAGGCTACCAGGTGTGGGTCTCTTGCTGCTGACTGATTTACTACCCTGGCATGCGGAGGGACTCTTTCTGACCAGAAGGTGTATTCTTAGAGGAGATCTCCTGGATGGTGCATTTCCTTTGCCATCATGTGCTAATTTGGTCTTAGAATAGGGTATTTGCAGCACTGGAGGAAGTAAGACATTGCAAATTGAGCGCCTGTACATCATGCGACCTTTCCAAAGAGAAATAATAAAATTCTTTCTATTTAACTTCGTGTTTAGAGAAAATAATTACCCTGGTTGGTAAATGAGAGCTTTAATACTCTAATATGTTCTAAAGTTAAAATCATAAAATACAAGGATGTTATTCGGGATTATCTTTACATATGTATTTTTATTATTTTTTTATAGATTTAAGTTTTTCTTCATTGAAATCTTCTGTACTTAGAAAATAAAATCAATTTCCCATGGCTCCTTGAGCCAGTGGCCTCAAAAGTAGTGCATAGATGGAAAGGTGCCCTCAGGTGATGACTGGGGGTGGAGCTGGCATGAGGGCTTCTACCCTCTCTGGCTCCAGTGTGGTCACTAAAGTCCCTTATCCTTTCTCACCTGGGTCATACAAACATGCCTGTTCCAGCTTCAGTTACTCTCTGATGGAAAGAAAGCCCGTGCTTCGCCATTTCACCAACAATTTTGTTGGTGACTCATTCTCTCTTCTCAGCTTGCACTCTGGCCGACAACTTGCCAATTGTAAGCCCTCTTCCAGACTGCCACATCAGTGCTTCCCTCAGCAAGGACCCTGCAGAAAGAAGCTGGCATTTTCACATGCTCCTGTCTGAAGGACTTCGTGGATGGGTTCCAGTGAATTCTTTTAAAAATACCATTTACTTTCCTGTCTGTCAGGGAGGTGGATTTTTTACATTTGTCTTGGAATTTCTTAGGTAGTAGGGTGTGGCTGACACTTGGACTTTCCTTTGAGGACCTGCCGCCCTACTCACCCCTCCTATTCTCAGATGCCTGTTTTGAGGAAGGGGCTAGAGGCTGTTCTCTGATTACAAGGTAAACTTCCAAGCTGAGTTATTAGTGCCTCCTTTAACATTCTAATAGCTTTCCTTCTTTCCTTCTGGTTCTCTATTAACCCAGAACCAAGCCCTGATAAGTAAGGTTGTTCCATTCAGAGAAAGCACCCATAAATTGTTAGGCTAGCCACCATTGGTGGAGTACCATATCAAATGCTTGAATACGAATAGTAGGAATGACACCTTGTGCTTTATATTTTTCAAAACGCATGTGTCAAAAAAATTATATGACAGGACCTTCCCTCCAGTCAACTCAAAATCGGTGATGGCTAAAATCAGTTAGAGTAGATTAAAATGTTCACCTTATAGGAAGGGAAGTAAACAAAAAATGAGTGAGGGGACTTGTGTTGTCTGAAGTTCCTTTTTGATGGGAAGGTGCGTGACTTCTTTTGGTAGTTTCAGGAGGAGGTGTCTCGATGTGATTTGTTGAATCCTGAGGACTGGGAACATTGGTCCTTGTTAAAATTCAGGTTTTGGAAGCTGTGGGGAATGGCAGGGTGGGGTTCCATGTCATGGGTCAGAATTTCTTTACTGTTCAAGCCCAGGGCAATGATTCATTTTTCTGATAAACTTAGGTAATATCTTAGAAGTAATAAAGTATACACACTGCCCTAATTCACTTTCTTTTGAAGTTGCTGATAATAGGCTTCAACCATGTGAAAGTCTTGTTTTTAGAGTTCACTCATACAATTTAAAAAGGTTTACACGAAAGCAAAATGAGATAAAGGATTCCGGTCAAGTATGCTAGTTTATACTGAAAGTCAATATAAGTTTATATTTAGAAAAAGTGCTGTTTCAGCATTTATTTTTTTACCCCCACAATTTCTTTTCTTTATTGTGATAAAACCAAAAACACATAGCATACAATTGTTCATCTTCATCCTTTATAAGTATGCAGTTCATGAGCGTTGCACATTGTGATGGACTATCTTGAGAACTTTTTCATCTTGCGCAGCTGAAACTATACCAATGAAACACCGATTCCCCGTTTCCTCCTCTCCCGGCAGCCCCCACTGTCCTTTCTATTTCTTTGTTTAACTACTTTAGATACCTCCTAGGAGTGAAATCGGGTAGTATTTATTTGTCTTTCTGTGACTGCCTTAGCACCATGTCCTCAGTTTATGCAGGTTGCGGTGTGCTGCCAGGTTTTTTCAGGCTTTTTCCTTTTTCAGGCTTTATTCCTTTTTTCAGGCTGAATAGTATTTTATCACATGTTGATAGCATATTATCCACTCGTCTCTCAGTGGACGTCAGGTGGGTGACCCCTCTTGGCTGTTGTGAATAAGGCTGCAATAATCATGGGTGTACAGAGTATATCGCTTCACGATCCCGTTTTCAATTTTTTGGATAAATACCCAGAAGTGGAATTGGCTGGGTCATAGGTAGTTCTATTTTTAATTTTTTGAGGAACCTCCATACTGTTTGCTATAGTGGCTGCACCATTTTACATTTCTACCAATAGTTTCTCTGCATCCTTTCTAGCATGTCTTATTTTCTTCCTCCGGTTCCTCTTCAGCCCCTCCTCCTCTTCCTCTTCCTTCTCCTTCTTCCTCTCCTTCTCTGAGTTCAATACAACGCCTTTGTACCATATCAGTAAAGGATGGAGAATTTCTTAACTTATAATAATAATGAATATATTCATTTTTAGAACGTGCCACACATTTTTCTAAGTGCTTTACGTTAATTATCTCCTTTAATTCTTCTATGGCTCCAATAAAATAGATACCACTTTTATGAGATTATTTGTCGATGTGAAACTTGAGGCACAGAGAACTAGTTACCTTACGCTGAGTCTCAGACAGTCTGAACCCAACGCCTGTGCGCTTACCCCCTCCTCATCCTGCCTTGTGTATTTTAAAAGCAACAATGAGTAATGTTAGAATGACTTTTTCGTGAGAGATTTTAGTCCATGGGCAACATTTTTTTATTAAGTTGTTAAAATAAAGTAATCATGGGGAAACAAGAATATGACCAAAGTTATGATTAGATGACAGTAAAGATTTTTCAAGAGGAGGCAGTTAAAAGTAAGTCTTAAAAATATTTGACTTTTTTATAAACCATATTCAGAAATGCCCCTAAATATGAAGTTTGGGAGTTCAACTCTTCAGCACCACCCTATGAGTTTTCTGTCTCTGTTCCCTGGATTTTATCTGCTAAAACTCATCTAGCCACTGGATTTTTAGTTATTAGTTTAGATTGGTCTGAAAATTGTACTTCTACACCGACCCCTGATCACACTTCCTGGACTCTTTAAGTTTGGAATCTAGGAGGAAAAAGGCTCAATTCTCCTCCCGGTTTGATATTAGGGTGATGGTCCACTTCCTTAAACTTTGTGACTACAAAAGAGGGCAACTCAGAATTGATTTTATTTTTTCCTTTTGATGAATACTAGCCAGAAGAAGAAAAGTGATATTGGAATGGATCTGTACTTTTAAAGGAAAATGTTATATTCTTAGGATTAAACCTTGTTTCATTTTAGTTTTAAAAAGCTTAATGAAACAACCGTATTTTTATATGCTTCCAGAATACTCTCTCTGTGCCCCAGAATCTTTAGACTATATTTGGTATAGAGGACAGTTTTCAAATTTTGTAGATATTTTCAATCTAAAGCTCCCCCACTCACTCATCCATTTGTTTTTCTCGGATTTTATCAATTTACTAAGACTTTTTTTCTTTTTCTTTTTTTAAATATCTGTACCTAACTTGTACCTTTACAGAGCTGTGAGCAGGAAAGGAAATAATGGAAAATAGTTTGTATTTTTGAACATTGCTCCCTTTCGTCCATGTGTTTTAGACCAGAGATCAGTAAAATCAAGGCTCAGGGGCCAAATTGATTTTGCTAAAGAACATTTTATTGGAGTAGAGCCACACCCTTTCTTGTCTGTGGTGGCCTTTGCGCTTCCGCAGAGAGCTGAGTATGACCTGAAAAGCTGAAATGTTTACTCTGTGGGCCTTTGGGCTTGTCAACTTCTGCTGTTATGTGGAGACTGAGAGTTATACAGGTATTCATTGGAGGAGGCAGCCCTACCCTACCTCTGCTGGACTATCGTCAAATCAGAAGCCCCCCAACGCCCCCCAACTCCCCACTCTCCCCTGCTAAGTTTTCCTCTATACTCTTCCTCCCTGAGGTGATGCCAGGTGTTTTTCTGCCTCCCTATGATAGCAGATAATTTAGGTACACCGGTTATATTTCAAGAGGAAACTTCCAGCAGAAGTACTACCTGTCAAGAGCATTCATTGTTCTCGTCTAGGCTTTCTTTTGCTCTAAATCCAGCTGGTGGCCCTGTCTGAGTTCCCCAATCCTTGGAGTAATTAGTAATTACTCTTTTTGAATGTTTGCTTATGCTTCTCTAATGTGTCTGTTGATTTAACAGGCCTACTATACTTACCAGCCTTTTGACTTAACAAGCACCAGGCCAGAAGAAATTCTCTGCACGGCATTTCTACATCTATGCTGAGAACCAGCATCTGGGCACTTCTCAAGTCCCTCTTAGCTCTTCTCTTGTGTCCCCAATCCCTTCCCTGAGTATTTCCTGAAATTATTTTTGAGGATCAGTATTAACGCGGCAGGTCTCGGTCCCTTAAATACACGTTCTCATTTGATTTTTACGACAACCTCCTAAAGTATCGACATGACCCAAGAGTAAATTTGAATAACTTCAAATTTAAAATTGTCCCCTGACTCATATGGAAAATGGTAGAACCAGGATTTGAACCCACTTTGGCTCCAGCATCTTAGTTTGTAATCCTGGGTATACTGCCTCCAACAGTTTAAATACAGGTCAATTACCATCGCTTGTATCAAGCAGGATTTCCCCAAATCCTCACCTACTTTGGAAGAAGCAGAGAGATACTTGTTGAATACACGAACTTGACCATAAAGTTAGAGTCTAATATTCATCTCTCTTTGCTGGCAAAGTTCTGGGCACCTTGACGGCATTTAAGAACTGAAGCACTTAGGGACAGGATTAGGAAAGGATGTGGTTTTTTTTTTTTTTTTTACTTGTTTAAGGTACAAGGACAATCTGAAGATTGGTGTGAAGTCAAATTCCTATTTGAGTCATTTGCTTCTGTCAACATACGGTAAGATCCAAATGCCTCCAACGCTTGTCACTTGGACGTACTGGACCATCGAGTAACTGCCACTGCAAAACACACACATTGAAAGTTTTTCTATCCAACAATCGTGGCTGCAGGGAACTTATTTCGCATTTTTTTCTTTCAGCAAGAGTATTTTGTTAATAAACCTTTTTTTTTTTTAAAGTCGTGTTTTAAAGAGAGATAGGCAGCAGGCTCATATCAGGTTTCTCAAAATTTATACGCAGAAAGAGAACCTTTAAAAGTTGATGGATGTTCAGCTCAGCAAATTTGGGGGTTATGGTTAGCTCAGATATAACGCCTTTCTTGTGGCAGGGGTCCTCTCTGAGTTTTGTTTTTTTAAAAACGGCTGTCACAGGATCCCCGCACTATGAGAGCTTGAAAACAAAGCTAAACACACTTCATTTCTGCATAATGTTGATGAAAGAGATTTATCTTCTACGTTTACATTTTCACCCACAAGTGTATTTTTATTCTACATGTTCTTTTTGAAATGCATTTCAGAACACACCCTCCTGATTATGGATTAGTGTTGTTGTTGTTTTGTTTGTTTTTTCCCCTCCCTGTCATGAACAATAGATTATTTTGGAATCTTTAAAGCGTATTGTTTACAATGACACCCGTTGCTTTGGTGACAAGGTCTGTTTGGTTTCTGTGGAATTAAACTGGACACACACCATAGTGGGGCAGAGATAAGTTGAGGGATTTCTTTTGGAGGTGTGGAGAGATTCCATTCTCTGGAAAGCAACCCTATCCTCCCCCACAGCTGCCCTTGCACCGGAAGTCTGACAACAGCAAAAGACAATGCCAAGAACCACCCTTGTTCCACCGCTGCTGGGCGTCAACACCCCTTTTCCAGCCCGCACCAAAAACAACAGCTACACAAAGCACCCTCCGAGAAGAAAGGAATTTCACTTTTCATTTCTATCCCAAACAACACGCAGTTCAGTACTTTTGAAAGATTAGAGTCAGGCCTCATAGTTCAGAGCACAGGCTGTGGGTGCAGAGGACCTGGGTTCCAATCTTGGCTCTGACCCTTGTTAACTCTGGAACACTATGTTATGTTACCTCTTTTCTCTGTGCCTTCATTCTCTCATCTGCAGAATGGGTGTTGGTGTCTGTAAAGCACATAGAAGAGTTCCTGACACTCTTAGTGTTTATTAGAGGCATTGATAGGTACGTTTTAATGGGTGCATTAAATAAAATAGTTGAGTTTTAGTCTTTTTCCTGCAATTAACTAGCCCATATCCTTGTAAAGATGGTCAGGTGGTGCTAGGTGAGTCAGTACATATTCACCTATCTATGGTCCACATACAATGAGGGGGCTGAACCAACCGGAACATAGGATCTCTTCGAAGCCTAATATCCTATAAATCTGTGTAGCTTTATGCCAAATGCTATATTTTTGGGTTGCTATCATAGCAGACTAATAACAGTCAATTATTCTGTATAATTGACTATGCTTAGTTTTTTTACTGAATAATTTGGGGCTAAGCATGAAAATGAGGGGATGATGAAGAGTATCACTAAAAATCAAGTGGACAGATGATGAGTACTTCCCATGTGTCACTGATTGGACAAGACATTCTGTTGGACACAGGAGACTCCAAGGGGAGAGAGTCGCTGCTCTCAGGGACTATACAGTTGTGACTGAGGGCAAACTATTTGATAGACACATTGGATAAAGCATGTTAAGTGATAAGAGAAGGAGTCACGTAAAGATCAGTGTGAGATGAACTAGTTATACTTATAAGGACCCCTGAATCAGTCAGCCTTGTGCACCCTGGGAAAGCGTCATTGAAGGAATGATAAAAGAAGCACTTGAGGCCAGAAGGAAAGACAGTGCTGCTTTCTAGGAAGGTGGAGTAATTCAGTGTGGAAGTCAGATCAGGGAGTGGGCCTGGGATAGGGGTAGAAATTGACCTGAAACTGTGGCAAGAGATAAGGCTGAGGTGAGATTTTGAAGAGCTTTGCAAATGCTTTACTCTCAATTATAATCCGATTGCACTCAGTGATAGGCAGTTTATGAGCTCTAGGGGAATGACAGGGAATGTGCATGAGGAGATGTAGTTTGATGTCTCAGAAATTCACTTCTTAGACAATTTGGTGCTTTTAAAAATGACTTCAGTTATGCTACTTCTTCCTCTCCTCCTAGTATCTGTAAAATATAGCTGCAGTTGTTGGCAAGACAGAATCCTTTGTCAGCTTCTTGGGGTGAATGGCATATCCATTTTCACACTCTTGCATACATCTGAGGAAAGTTGTTTTTATACGATTCCCAAACTCCAGAGTTAGGTCTTAGAGTGAAAGTGTTTAATAATCGATGGAATCTCAGAATATTTCTCCCCTTTATTCTCAGGAGGGCGAACACAACTGTATATTATTTTAATACCCACATTTCATGTAATGCTTATAATGTATAAAGCATATATGATTCCTCCTTTGTAATTTAGCTGACTGAGAGTAATAAAGGTAAAGGAAATAATCAATGGCAGAGCTGGAATTTGAACCTAGCTCTAGCATTTCTTTCCTCCCTCTTCTCTCCTCTTCTCCCCTCACTCATTCATCCTCAGATGGTTTCCTGAACCATTTGCAAGACACTGTGCTAAGAATGGGCAGATGGCGGGAACACAATAAATGTTTCCACCTTTTTTTTTTTTTTTTTTTTTTAGGTGCTCTTGCACAGTGCCTGGTGTTAATAGTTGTGGAATTAAAGCCATAAAGGAGTAACCATGTTTACAAATTTGGGGGAAACTGAGGATATGCTTTGTTTAAACTGGAGGAAAAAAAGCTAAATAATTTCATGTCATTGTACAGCATTGTTTGCCTGCTGAAACATTTTTTTATTCACTGCAAAAGGGAAATTTAACATCATAGATGCGAGGTCAGACAATTAAGCTCGCGAACTCATCCTAGAAAAAGTGCTCCCTCCCTCATTGCTGAATATCACTACGGTCACCTTCAAATTACTCCCCCTGGGAAGCTATGCACCAACCCCAGTGCCTAGTCCACCCTTCAAAGCAATTTTAGAACTGTTTTTCTGGAATGGCCATCAGAGCTGTTGTCGTATTACCCATGATGTCCTGAATGTCATCTTTCTTTCAATATTTCCTTTATCTTCAGGTAAAGAAAGAAGTCACTGGGGGCCAGATCAGGTGAGTAGGGAGGGTGTTCCAATGCAGTTATTTGTTTACTGGCTAAAAACTCCCTCACAGACAGTGGCGTGTGAGCTGGTGCATTGTCGTGAGGCAAGAGCCATGAGTTGTTGGAGAAAAGTTTAGGTCGTTTTCGTCTAATGGTTTCACGCAGCCTTTTCAGCACTTCCACATAGTAAACTTGGTTAGCTGTTTGTCCAGTTAGCACAAATTCCTAATGAATAATCCCTCTGATATCAAGAAAAGGTTAGCAGCATCATTGCAACAAGTTCGCGAACTTAATTGTCAGAACTTAATTGTCAGACCTCGTATGTCATAGGGAGACTGTCGATGACGGTTCCCATTGTAGGCTCAGTGGCCCTCCCCACATGGCTCACTGGAGGATGAAACCAGAGTGTATGGTCTTGGTCTCCAGTCACTACACATCGTTCAGGGTTTATAAACCTGCCTGCGTGTGGGTTTCTTTCTGGTCTTTTTTTCCCATAAAGGCAAAGCATCATCTAGTCCCATTTGAGAGCCAAACTTGAGCATCACTGTGCAAATGCCCCAATTTCTGCCAACATACTGTTATGGCTCTTATATACTACATTTGTGATTACGAGAATTGAATCACGTAGAACCTTAAAGGACCAAGTATCAAAAGATCTTTTCTATACATGCCTGTCTCCCACCTCATTTTTTAGGGTGAGAGGGGCCTGAGAGACTCTGGCATCACCCTGGTTATGCAATTGCTCTGAGAAGAGGAGAATGCAACTGTTAACCTGATGGGGTGCTCCTCTCCTCTAGCCTCAACAGGCTACCACCTAAGCACCAGGGGTGGCTTGGGGTCCCTTTACCAGTCTGGCACTATCATACTTTGTCATATTTTGGGCATCCTCTTAGAGCTGGAGGCAGAGTCTTGAAATATCTTTAGCAATCTGTAGATGTTTGAAATTTTTAGATAGATTTAAAGTTGAATAATGGACGAACATCGTTTGGCCTGGCGTCTTGTGATCAGGGGGCAGCCAAATGCTCTGGGTCAAGATGAATGAAATGTAATGTGACTCTTCCCTCTCACCCCCCTTTGTAGTTTGTAAAGTGACTTCAGTGGAAGTTTTAAAAGAAGTTTCATAAAGTGTTTGAAACAATCCTTTGGGAACCTGTATAGCGTCTCAGAGTAACTTGTTTTGAAGTCTAGCTTTGGGTGTATTCTTTGATTAAAAAGTAGCACTCAGCTTAAATGCTCATTGGTGGAATTATGACTTTTTTTTGTTGTAGAGATGTAATCAATTATTATTCCATATTATATACTCCCAACTACAGATAGTAAGATAGTATTGTTTGTTTGTTTTTTAATTCAGGTGGGGTGAGCAGAGAGTAGCTAGAAACAAAGAAGCATTAAAAACAAGAAAGAAAAGAAAGGGAAGTTATATCTTTATGGAAAAACCTTTACTGCTTACTTTCGAGGGTTTTGTTTCTTTCTTTTGTTTTTTGGGCATTTAAAACCAAAATACTACAGGTTATTGCCTGCCTATTTTTAATGCTCTGTAATTCTGTGCCGAGGCAAATCCCATTATTTTTAAATCACTTAATGTTGGAAAACAATTGGATAAACCCCACTTGGAGTGCCCTGTGGGTCGTCTCAAGCCATTTGGTTCTGTTAATAAAATTAAAACAATTGGGGGAAATATGCAGATGCTTTCAAATGGGCTTTATAATTGTGATGTCTGTGTGTATGAAAGAGAGGGCACCTCTCAGGAACTACATAAAGCCAAATGCATCATTACTGTGTGTGATTGATGTGAGTTGGGAGTAAAGATTTGACATATATTTTTATTTTGAGATGCCATGCTAATTTACATCATTCAGCCCTTTCACTGCCAAACTGTAAAAGTCCATTAAGTGACTGAAAGGCATATACAAATTATCCACTGGCACTCCAGACTGGAGTTTCATATACACCCTGTTATTCTATCTGCCAGCTAGCTGCAAGATTCTATTAAGCAGTAAGTGAGAAAATTATATTGCCTGCAAACTAATTGTGCAAAAGGCTCTGAAATAAGGAATCAGAGCCCAGGACTTTGTAAAAAGCCGCCAGGAGATATTAGAAATTGCTTTCTCTTTCTTGTCAGCTTGGTTAAAAAACCCAGCGCTTCTGTGTTGATTTGGGTCCCTATGCCGCAGAGCTCACTCCCCCAGCTATTGACAAAACTGGGAAAATTCCCTTCCTGTCATCAGTTGCTGCCCAATTCAGTCTCTGGTGCCATCTAACAAATGTGTCCCAGAAAATAGCAAGCTATAATCCAAGAAAGCCCTGTGTCTGAAATGAGAATCCTAGGCTTTGAACAATAACTTCTGTGTCATCCTCAATGACGGTCCAGTGTTAACATTCCAGGTACTCACAGTTGCTATTGGAAATATTTTCGTCTAGTTTCCACTTTCATGAATCGAAGAAAACAAGTGCCCCATAGAGATCATAAGGTCTGCTGGGAGTAACGTCGTTGAGCCATTACCAAAATAGATGTGACATTGTTACCCAGGTGCTTGGGGCACCACATTTTTAGGATAAAATGGTTTCTTTATGGAGTAGCAAAAGCACCAGGGAAGGTATTTCAAGGGCAGAATCTCTCTAGACGCTAATGTGGATCAAAGACTGTGTACAACCACAACAATGAACTAAGTGACTCAATGGGAGGGCTTGGAAATGAGAAGGTTTTCCTGCAGCAAATAAGTTCTTTCACATGATGTTGATTAGTTTTTCAAGATACACACCAGTGTTACTTAGTGAAATCAAGGTTACCATCCATATATGCCAAGACAAGTTTATTGAATCAGGGCATTTGGCCGAAGGATACCTGATTTCATCATGAATGATTTCTCTGCACTGAAGCTGAAAATATATCATTTATGAAAACACTCAGGACCACTAAATGATCCATCCATTCACAGTGAAATTCTTATGAAAATGTTATTTTTCCTGCAGCTTTGGGAAGAATGCTTGTACCCCAGTGTGGTGATTTACTCATTTTTTTTCACAGCACAGTTCAAGCGTTTGTCCCCGTGTGAAGAATTCACTCACTTTCCTGAGCATAATCTCTGCCTTTGTGGAAATGCATGTGTGTGAACGTGCTAGTTCTGAACCCAGAGCCTTCACACCAAATACTAAGTTGCACTCCTATTTGTTTACGTGTCTTGTCTCTTCCGTAAGATGGTAAAATCCTCAAGTGCAGGAACATCCCTCTTATCCCAACCCAGCACATGATACAGATTTCCAGACTCATTGATGAGCATTGAGGATTCACGATGAATAAGACAGAGTTCCTCTTTCAATAATTCATTTTAAGGCATTATTACAAATTTTCCTGCCTTTACATTTCTCTTTGTCATTGAAGAATGATGGCATGTAACAGCTAGGCAGGAAACTAGAATAGTTCTCTGTATGCAATCTAAAAGTCACATGTGGCTATTTGACAATTCTGGTTTTTGAAGAAAGTTAGAAATCTTTATAGAGTCATTCATAGATTTAGCTACTATTCCTGAATCACTCCTAAATATAGTATCCATTGTGGCTATAATTCTGAGAGCACCTATTTTGGAAATAACAGGTATTATAATTAGATAAAAATTAACTCATTTGGTGCCATCTATCTGTGTTTTCATTTTTCCTTTTATTTTTATTCTATTCATATCAAGGTGCATTTTTATTTCCTGTAAAGCCTCTTACCATTTTTTTTTTTTTTGGTTTGTTTTCCTTTTCACATTTTATTCCCCAGAAGCCCTTGTATTTTATGGGTTTTTTTGGTTTCCTCTTGATAATCTCTCCCTGTTTTGCTATGCATCTCCATTTTTGTTAAAGCTCCTTTTCAAGGTTTTGAAAGATTAACTAGATTTTCTTCTACTTTTTCTGATTTGTGGAATGGTTTTCCGAGTGTGCTTCGTATTGCTTCCTAATGGGACATCCAGCTCACTCGACCTTGTGGACGTTACTACATTACAGCACCATAAGTGATGTGCATGGAAGTGACCTTGGGATATCAAGAAAATACGAAGTTATTCTAAGAGTATTATTTTGCTTACGTGCTATTTTTTGCCTGGAAGATTTCTATACTGCCTAAGAAATGGTTCTTGCCTCTAGGAGCTGATCATCTACTGGGTAATATGCATGGGAATAAATAGATACACCAAAATATGGCATGTCTGGATCTGATGAGAATACCTGGAAAGATATGAGAACCAAGAAGTCATTTTCTGCTAGGATGGGCTGAGACATTTTCATGAAAGATTTGACTGGAATTTGAGTTGAACATTGAGACTTGGAAGTAATTTTAAGAAGAAGGGGGGGGGGCAAAGATAGATCATTCTCAAAGGGAAGTCTGAAGGACACAGTGAAAATGAATAAATTGAATTGGCTCCATCAGAAAGTTCATATAAGGTAATAATTGTAATATCGCTGGAGAAGTAGATGAGAATTGGATTGGGGGGACTTTGTTAGCTAGTCTAATATTCCTGATTTAATTCAGGAGGCCATAGGAATATATTGATTTTCTTTTAAAATTAGGGTGATGAATGATCAAAGCAGTTATAGGAAGAGAAATATAATTGTGTTATTCAGCATGGATTAGAGGGGGGCAGAACAGAGGCAAAATACCCAGCGAGGAGAGAACTGCAATAGGCTAGGTGTGGGCTCACATACGCTTGGTTTAGGTTCCTGTCGAAAGTATGCTATTGTGAAGGATGAGGATTTAATTTTCAAAGAGGAAGAGCAACTAATTTGAAAGGAAAGATGATTATTTGGGGGTGGGGAATGGTGGGGCATTTCAGTGGAAGTTTCCAGCACTGGGTTCAAAGTGTCGGACTGGTGCTCATGCTTTGCTATTGGAAAGTGAAGAAGCCATACTGACTTTTCAGGTACACAAAAGGGAAGAAATGCTATTTGGAAAACATTTATTTTATTTTTTTTAATTTTTTATCCTCGCTCGTCATTGTTCAGCTCTTTCCAAGAAAGCAGAGACCTGGGTTGCTTTTTAAATAAGTCTAGGGAGAGCCATGTAGATGGAAGGATCTGGTAGTAGAATACTAATTAACCCCTAGGAAATTACTAGCAACACTCTCTCGATGCAAAATAAAATTTCAGTGATAGTTAAAGAAACTCTGCAGTGAAAAATGATTTATCTAAAGTTCATATTCTAAATCCTTTTATTCTCAGACATGACCCAGCCAGTCTGGTTCCTTTGCCTTTTCCTCGGTTTTCTATGAATATAGCTTCAGTACTATCTCTGAGGATGGTGATGGTGTGTGCTTTTGTTGATGCAGTTAATATTATTCTTATTATTTCACCTCTTACGTTGCAAAGTAGTTGCTTTTATTATTATAAACGCTGTGAATTAGAATGCTAATTCAGTCAAACAATTTTGATAGGCTTATCTTCAGTTATAATGGACAGCCTTTTTTTTTTTTTTCAAGTCATGCATAGTTAACCAACTTTCAGTAGCTGTAAGTGGTTAGGTATTACTTCCTGTTGAATTAGCAGTTGCTGAGGAGTTGAATCGGTACAATCCTGCAACCCACTAATGTGATATTTACTGAGGAGACATCAGTCTGGAGAAAGGTAGTCAATACAAATCAGTGTTTACAAAGTGTGATTAACTCTGAAATATTTCATCAATGCCGTGGTCCCAGGCAGACTCTATGCTAATTACTGGAATCTGTGC
This sequence comes from Rhinolophus hipposideros, assembly GCF_964194185.1. Classification (NCBI taxonomy): domain Eukaryota; kingdom Metazoa; phylum Chordata; class Mammalia; order Chiroptera; family Rhinolophidae; genus Rhinolophus; species Rhinolophus hipposideros. Next base: position 8,463,343 of record NC_138072.1, on the reverse strand, counting down.
ATGTTTCAGGGGAGTAAGACGGACCCTGACTATTGCAAACATACAGCAGCAAAATTGCAATTATGCTCGGACCATCTCTGATGACAATTTATGCATTTGGTGTGATGACCTCCCCCTTCCCAGGAGGGCAATAAACAGAATGCATTTTCATTAAGATACTAATGCACTTAATCACAAGGGGAAAGGGTTAGGGAGTAACAGAAGACCTTCAAGCACTATGTGACAGAGCTGATGGGGAGAGAGGCTTTATTTTAAAGGCAGCTTCTTTACAAAGCTGTAGGCAGGCCCAGGGCACATCCCACATGCTGTCATTGCCACTAATTGGGGGGAAAAAAAAATCAAGTTATAGTTTGGATCTTCTCTCTCCCTATCATTTCAAATGTGTAGGTTACTACCTTAAGGGATGTAACCTCTAAAATCAAAAATATAATTTTCACATCAGTTTATTGTTATTTAAAACACTTCCTTGGAACTTGAGTGTTCTGAACGCGTTGTGCAAGTGGTGTAATAAACCTGATGGTGATGGTGACGATGGTGCTGGTGACGACCATTCACCAATAAGAAGCGTTTACCAAGCATACGATTGTTTTGTAAGACGGTGGTTAGTGTTGCAGCCAAAAACCATGGAATTTCAGTCACTGCCCTTTAGGAGCTTTCTGCAAGGTCCCACCTTAGCTCAACAATCATTTTCATGGTGAAGATTAGGCATTTCAGTGTCAGAAAGACAATAAGCGTGAGGCATCCTAGCCTCAGGAACCAGAAGAAATCCAGGCTTCATGACACAAGAATACAGTTTGGATGTTTGTGTTTTTCTGGAAATTGTCCGCTTCAAAATTTCTCTTGGATCCTCAGGTGCTGAAAGACATTGCCTGGGTGTTCTAAGCATCGTGTTTTAAAGGCTTATTTTATTTGTTTGTTTGTTTATATTTTATTTTTTATTAGTTTCAGGTGTACAAAACAAGGCAATAGTTAAACATTTTATCCCTCACAAAGTGATAACTCCCATCCCCCAATCTGTTGCCCCTCTGCCATCATATGTATCTATTACAATTCCATTGACTCTATTCCTTATGCTACTCTCCATATCCCATTATCCCATGACTATATATATATGTATATATGTATATATACACATACATATATATATATACATATATATATATATATATATATATATATATATATATATATATATATATATATAAAATTTTAGTTGACATACAGTATCATTCAGCTTCAGCTCCAGGTGTACAGGGCAGTGGTCAGGCATCTTCCCCATCCATGAAGAGGTGTCCCTAATAAGACATGTGCCCATCTGACACCCTACTAAATCTTTACAACATGATTGATTATATTCCCCAAACTGTCTTTCGTATCCTTGTGGCAACATTGTGGTGACCAATTTATGCTGTCTAATCCCTTCCCTTTCTCCCTCATCCCCACCCTCCTCCCTTCTGGCAACCATCAGTTTTTCCTCTGTGTCTCCGGGACTATTTCCTTTGACTTTGCTCATGTATTCAGTTCTTTACATAACACATATAAGTGAGATCATATGGTATTTGTCTTTTTCCATCTGACTGATTTCACTTAGCATAATGTAAAGGCTCATTTTAGATGGAATCTTTTGTAGAGTGTCACTAGTTATCTTCTCGTTCAATGCATTTTCTTCAGTGGTTGTAGCAGAGTATCCAGCTTCGGGACACTTGTGACATTCTCATGAGTTCCATGTGACTTTTGGGGAGAGGGGTTCGGAATCACAGAGTCGGCATTGCCTTTGAGATGCTAATATTTCCTGGGTCTTGCACATCTAACGGCTTCTTTTTTTCCACCTCTGTGTTATAGGTAACATAGAATATAGCTGTCCTGCCACGAACGAATGTGAAATCACAAAGCGCAGACGTAAATCCTGCCAGGCTTGCCGTTTCATGAAGTGTTTAAAAGTGGGCATGCTGAAGGAAGGTAAGGCCCCTTGCTCATAGCCCTGTGTTTCAGGTTGGGGATGGGGGACGGGTGCACAGGGAGTTCCAAATGTGTCAGACAGACCAGGAAAGGATGGGGTCCCAGTAAATGCCCTGAATCTGATGGCAGAATGCTCCTTCTTTACGACTGAACTTGCTGGTACTCCCTTGGCTAACTTCCTGACACCCACAGGAAGGCACAAGGTAGGATATGTTTGATGTGCAGCTAAACCCACCAGGTGTGTTTAGGCAGTTCTGGTTCTTTTCACCTGTATAATTTCCGGAAGGTGGAGGATGGACAACCAGGCGCCTCCTGTTTCTGTTGTTTTGCATTTTGTCTCATTAAGTTCACAGAGAAATATCCGCCCCCCCATCTTTATTGAGCAGGATTGACAAAGTATATATTTAACATGCATGAGTTAATGTTTTGATATACATATATTTTGTAAAATAATTGCTACATGTAGCTACTTAACATATCTATCACTTCTTATAGGTACCATTTTCTTTTTGTTAATCTTAGATTTAAAGCATTCTTTTGTTTCTAATCTTATCTTTTGGGCTTATTTTCTATTATAAAGAGGTTGGAAGAATGAGACTAAGATTGTTGATTTCAGTTGGGAATGACAGCAACAAACACAAAATATTAACCACGAACATGTATTCTGTGTTAAACATATTGTCTAAAAAGTCACATACTCGTCGCTGGGAACTGAACCCAAATAGTCAGGTTATGGAATTCATTCAGTTGTTTCATCCGTATCAAAAGCCCTGAAATATTTGTGTATCTCAGCACGTCTAGTGAAACTAACATTTTAGCTTAGAGAGAGAGAGAAATTGTTCATTTTTTGGGAACCCTAGATTTTGTTAGTTTGTTTGTTTTTAACATATCTTTGTACGTGTGTGCTTTCATAGATGTGCAATTCACGTACTGCATTTAAATTTTACTTTTTCCTTTTCTTCAGAAAATTTGCCAGAGTTTAAAATAAATGTGATAATTCTAAAAATTGATAAAATGAAAATGTGATCATTGAAGCCTGAAAGAAAATTGGATAAATTAAATGTTTAAATTGATTAGCTTCTATTAAGTCATAGAATATTCCTTGTTCCTAGGGTTTGCCCTGTGAGTTGTATCTTGTGTAGTTACTGGAGATGACTATTTTTTTTTTAACTTCTATATCCAAATGGATCCGAGTTTGTTCCCCAAGACTGAACGAGAGCTTCAATTAGGTGTGGCGTTACCAGTCTTATTTTATTTCCTTGTTTGTTCTTGTTCCAAGATTTTTTCTGTGAACAATGTTATAGGAAGATGAGTGGACCAGATGATATTTGGGTCCATGGACTTCATGCTGGATTTCTGTCTCTTGTCTACTGAGAACTAACTCTTCCCTTGACTAGGAACAAAGATGCTTAAATGTTTCTCATCTTCAACTTGAAAAAAAGCTGTTAAAAAACAAGTGTATAACTTTATAATGAAAGCCTTCAGAAAAGATAGCCAAGATATATTGTAGCCAAATAACATAAATTTTTTATAAAAATATATATTTTAATAACTTACATGATATAGGTAGAGAAAGGAAGGAGAAAGAACAGTAGAAGGTGTTCTTTACTCCAATGGTGTACAGATAAAGATTGGTGACAATGTTACACTGCTGAATACAAATTAGGATGGGGAATGTGTACTTCCCCCCCAACCCCCATGTAGCCTTTGGTCCTGTTAGGATTTTTCACAGTTAACATAGTTTATATCCATTAGCTAAATATTTATTAAGCTTCTCCCATGTGCTAGGTGCTATTAGACCCAGTGAGGCAGCAGTGAAAAAGACAGATATGGGTGCTCTTGTAGAGAGAGCTTATGTGAAAACGCCAAAAGGACAGTTTTGCAAAGGAACGCATGCAAATAGAAACTCCACAATAACAACCCCGCCCACATGACAGAGTTTTAGTTAGCAGGATGGTGATAGCTTACTTTTTTGCGATGAAAGACATTATCTTCGTAATTCCCTTAAGCCCTATAGCAGAGTAACAAACAAAACACATTTCACTATATAATGATGCATGATTGACAGTTAATTCTTGGTCTTTATATTGCCACTTAATTGAGCAATTCAGACTCAAAATAAATTGATGCTCATTTAAAAAGGCTTACGAGTTGGGAGTCAGGAATCATTATTTTCCAAAAGCAAACCAAGTTTTTCAACAATGTTATAAACAGTAATATATTAATTACCACTTTGAATTGATGTGTCTTAGATTTGGATTTTATTTTGAAAAACTGGAATACATTGGACTATGTCTCCATTTCCAGATAGACAGAATTTTTTTGATCAATTTGACTTCACTACTGTAGTTTACTCAACTGTTTGCCCCTCCAGGTTTAAGGAGGACATAGGGAAAAAAATGTTTTCCCCTAAATAATTTTCACCATTGTGGTTTTCAAGCAGGAGCAATGTTGAAAGGTGGACGGAGCGACTGATGAGGTGTGAACTGTGTTTAATTAAGCATTGTTGGTGAAAGTAAATGGGACAGTGCTTATCTATAATTCACACCTCTCCAGTTGCTTTTATCAAGTCCTTCGAGGGCCTGTTTTCAAGGGAATTGCTGCTGTGGCTGATATACTCATATAATAATTTATTTTCCTTTACCCCTTATACCTACTTGGGTGGGAAAATATCAGTTCTCTAAACCCCCTCCTTCCAAAGAGAATGGATGGAATGGTTATGAGAAAAATATAGAATAGTCTTTTTCTTTTGTATTTAAAAAAAGTGCCGTGAAATATAGCATTACACCCTGCATATAAATGCACAATTACGTTCGGCCATCTCCTTGGCTCGAGACTTGCCTCCTCAGCCTGGAGAGAATGATACCGTCTTAAATGTATCTTTATGGATGGAAAGGGATTTTAGTCCCATGCAGTATGTCAGAGATCATGATGTAGTAAATCTATTCAAATGTAAACCTGTTCAATTCAATTACCAGTCCATAATAAAATTTGCTACTATAACCCCTGTGTTGACCACAGCAGTCCATACAGGCTGATGGCACAGCAGGTCTGGAAATTGACAGACAAAATCTATTTAAACAAAAAACATTAGTTCTAGAATCTGCAATGAAATCAGATTTCAACAGCTTTGATGGGACCCCTCTTTCCTTTAACAGGTATTGTTATTCAACTGGCCACATAGGCGTCTTAGATAAAGCGCTTCCTGAGGGAAATGAAGAAGTTTTTATTAAGAGAGGGCTTGATAGAAAAATGAGACTGTTATTCTTAAAAATCGCACGCCTTAGTTTTATTGACTGCCATTTCTACTAATGACGTGGGGTGCAAAAGGACAGTGATGGCTTAGTGGGTAAACAGTTACATAACTCACATTGTGCATGATTAAATTCTTATCAGATATGCCTTCTCATTAGCCCACACCAGAATTATGTCTGAATGAACGATCTTTGATTTTAACGTTAGAGGTTTCGAATCCAGAGATTGTTACCGGTCGAAGCAATGAAACAGTTGTGTGGAGAGAAAAAACAAGACCACAATATAATACCACTTCAAGAAGCACACTTAAAAAAAATGATAGTTTGTTCAAATCCAAGTGGTTGTACCATTCTGCATCCTGAGAAATCCCCCTCCCCTTTTTGGGGGGGGCACTGGTGATCTTCATGGATGATGGTCCAGCATTATTTTTTCGGCATTCTACCATACTATATGTCACAGAAAACCCATTTATTACCACATATCTGGTCTCAACATTCCCCTTTCATTTTTGTAGGTATTGCTTATTTGAAGGGAGACACAACAAAACCTAATCAAGGTACACCTATAAATCTGGTCAGGATTTATTTTTATTTTGATCTCTGTCTTTAGTTATTTAAAGGCTACTACAAGACATACTTGTTCAGTTTTCTCTCTGTCAATGGCAAACAGAGACATTTTATGAAAGCAATCTTTATGTAGGTATAGAATTCACTGATCAAAGGATGGAAGGGCTTTTTGCTGTTTATTGCTCTGATGGGCTTCACCCTGGCAGCTCAAGTATTTTTCTTTGACTCTTGCAGATGAGAATAAGACCCCACATTTCTGCTCACCACGCCTTTCCCCAGCCAGCCCAGCCCATATGCCCAAGTGTGGAGGACCAGTTTAGTCATTTCATGCCAAAAAAGTGTGTAACTACGCCTTAAAAAAAGAAAAAAAAATGGTGACTTAATCTTCCTAACCTTCAGTTTCATCATCTATAAAATGGTGGTTGCAGTAATGGTATTTGCAAATCACGTGTTGTGAATATCCAATAAGATGCCATAGGTTACATGCTCACGTGGCTTAGCATAAGGGCCAGATCAACATTGCTAGAGAGAGGACAGGTGAAGTTTTAGGGTCAGGTGGACCTAGAGGTAAGCCCAGGTTCTACCATTTCCTGGTCCTGAGGCAAGTTGTGTAATCTCCAAGACTCAGCCTGTTTGTTTATAAATATGGGACAGGTGATAGAACTTCTGTTGTGAGGTTTTGGTGAAAACCAACAGCGCTAATACAGACACAGGGCCTGGCATGGGATTAATGAGTAGCACCGCAAGCTAGAAGATACCATGTAGCATATTGACCTGCTGGGCTAACAGAAATTCTTGCAAAATTGGTTATCCTTTGGCAGTATCAATGACCTGAGGTGTCTTCCCCAAACTTTTCATAGAAAAGTTTTCACATCACTAAGTGAAACCTTTCTCAGGAATTTCATGAGGAAATGTAGTCCTTAATATCTGATCTTATGTGAAGTGAAGCAAAGAGACAATAATATAAAAAGGGAAAAAGGGACTTCAACCCAAGCAGAAGTTTTTACCACGGACTTTACAGGTGAAGAATGCTTTTAATTACCGGTCCACATTCAGAAAGGAGAATTCATTCCTTTGTCTACCAAAGAAAATGGATAAATCACACACCTTTTAAAATGCGCAGGAAAAAAACTATAAGAATTCTTTTAGCCCCATAGATACATTAAGTTTTATTGAGGAAATTTTGCTATAGCATAGTGGAAAAAAATCAGAGGCTGGAAATAAGTTTGAGTGCAGCTCACTAAATATTAACTGAGCTTTCCCCCAGGTGTCTGGCAAAATACTGTGCTTTAGCTTTTAATTCTGATTTCCCCTCCCTAACTAGCTTGTGATTTGGGGCAACTCCAGTCATTCAACTCTGTTTCCATATCCATATGTGCAGGGGAGCAATTAGCCTGGATTCTTTCTCACCCCTTCTATTCTAGTATAAGTTTTATTAAAAACCATATTATTTCTAGAGAAATAGTACACCAGTATATGACATGAAAATACTTAAAATTATGATGAGGATGGTGTTAATATCTGTGAGGTTGGAAGTACAATGCAACTATTATTTGATAAACATGGCTAGTGAATTGTGCTGTTTTGTAAATGTTGTCTTAACTAAATAATTCTTTCATCTTTCTAGAAAAACACAGGAAGCGTGTTATTTTTGTCAAAGTTAATAGAAGTGATAGTTGAAGGAACAGTAGAACAATGAATAGATATTTAAATACTTAGGAACTGAATTCTGAATTAGGCATTTTTGCCTGTGTTTGAGAAACTTTTTCTCTATATTTCCTCACAATCCCTACCATTTCTTGTCAGTCTATTGAAGAGTAGTCAGTAGAGTTTCATTTCTAGGGACATCTGAAATCTCATCAGAGATTACGAAATTACTACCAGTCAGATTTATTGGAAATTTTGTTGTGACATTTTTTAAAGAAAAATGCTGATGTAAGTAGGAGAGAAGAGTGAATTTATATAGTTTTAAATACCTTCTAAATATGTCCTCTGGGGGAAAGTGATTCATTGAAACAAATGAAATAAATAACATAGTTATGTGTGTTATTGATACACACATTCGATTTGACACCTTGAAAGTAAGCTTCTACTACAGAGAGGCTCAGTATTCCCCTGTGCTCTTTAAAAGTCTGAAAACTACAAGCATGCAGATTCCAGCTAAGCAATTAAATGGATGGGAGAATTGTGAGCGTTCCTCTTGAGGATAAACGGGAACTGGCATTTGGTGTAAATGGCCATTCAATGTAGAAAGGGCACAGGATATTCAGGTTTCATTCACTTAAAATCTAACCCAGTAGAGGAAAGTGGGACCCTGGGTGCTAGAGTCTCATTAATCAGATGAGGAACCCAAAGTTCCGAACATTTTACTGGCTTACCCATTGACCTGTTGCAGATAAAGTGGGAGTGGGATTTAATGTTGGCCATGTCATCTTCCCAGGCCCATCCTGCATCTCTATCAAGCTATGTCACAGCCTGGGCCCAACAAGGGGTCTGACCTGCTCCAGTCTTGGGTCGTGTGCCCAGTCTCAGCACAGCAAGCCAGCGTTGGCCCAGAATATTCATTGGAGGGTGGAGGAAATGGGAGACCCCTGGTGCAGTCAGGAAGGAGCAGAGTTTATGGGTGTAATGGAGGGTGTGTGTCTAAGGTATATGTGTGAGTGACATTCGTAAAGATGGGACTTTGCTTAGGATTCTGATTTCAGGAAACCAAATGTCTCACCTGCGGTTTGATGAGGCCACTGAGGATACAGATAATGGTGGGGACAGTTGAGGAAAGGTCTCTGTAGGATAACTGAGCAGGCTGGAGTATTGGGCTCATTGTGAACTGTAGAGACATCGTGTCTCAGGAGCTATGGAGCTCAGGATGGCAAGGTTTATGACCCTGCATAGAGCAATACATTTGGGTCTATTCATTTTGGTCAAGCTGAGTTAGTGTTGTCTCTGGGTAGGTCCCTGGGAAAGAAGTTAACCTAAAAGCTACGAGGGTCTCAAAGGATCTCTTATTTTCATTCCTTGATGGATCTCCCATATTTGAGAAAGGTCATGTCACCTATGCCTTGCTCAAATCGTCTGGCACATCATCTTACATCCATCATGGAATGTCAGTCTCTCTAGAATGGAAGGCCCTCCCCTTTTGCTTTGCCTCAGGGATTAATAGTGTTAACATAAGGCTTAGAAATCTTTGGGTGGAAGAAATGGGGGACGTCCAGTGATGGTAGTAAGTCCTCTTCTACCTTAGAGGATTTTTTGTCCAGAGGCCCCATTGATTCTGAGCTGTCTCGTCACTATCCATAAGGTATACTTCCTATTTCTACCTTTAAGTTTAGAGAGGCCACTGTGTGTGTGTGTGTGTGTGTGTGTGTACACATACCAGAGGTGCCGAAAGAATGTAAACAAGCGGAAACTTTGGTCAATGTGGCTCAAGCAGTAGTTCGCCATCATCAGAAGTGTCTGGACGCTGATGGTAACCACTTTGAGTACCTCTTGTCATGGCAGAAGTCAAACGTGACTTGTATTCATCTTTGGTTATCGGTATCTATTGAGTATTTTCATTTTAATAGTTTTTTCCTTTCTTAAAATGTGTATATATTTTTTGGCACCCTCTGCATATACATATATAGGAGGTCCCTAATTTAGGATGATTTTTCAACTTTATGATTTTTCAACTTTACGATGGTCCACAAGTGATGTCCATTGTGCAGAAACCATAGTTTGAATTTTAATCTAGTCCCTGTCTAGCGGTATGCAGTATAATGCTCTGTTGTGATGCTTGCTGGGCAGCGGCAACGCTCTCAGCTACTGCCTCACGAGGGTCAGTGACTGATATTCTGCAGTGTATTCATTGCATGAGATGATTCTGCCCAACTGTAGGTTAATGTGAGTGTTCTGAGCACGTTTCAGGTGGGCTAGGCTAAGCTGCGATGTTCAGTAGGTTAAGTGTAGTAAAAGCATTTTCGACAAATGATATTTTCAACTTAAAGTGGGTTGATCAGGACATAACTTCATCAAAAGTCGAAGAGAAATTATATATGAGACAGCGCAGATTTATTCATTTAGCTGCTATTATGTCTCTCCAATCAGTTGTCTTGAGCCCCCAGGATATAAAGAAAAATTATCGCAGAACTGTTTTTGCTACATCCACAGCTTGTGTCTTGATTTATATATGGCAGTGGGACTCTGTGAGTCCTGTGGGTTTAGCCTATCAGCAGGAGAAGCAAAGAGCAACTTACTTGTCTAATTACCCTTCTGTTTCCTATCTTCCATTTTAATAAAATGTTCGTTTAAAGGGTGTAGCATTTTCTAGGTAGGTTCTCTTTAAAAAAAAATATAAAGCTACTCAGGTCATTTAGTAACAAGCAGCTGTGTTTTTGCTTACTTAAAGAACCTGCTTAGTACAATTTATCCTAACAAAATATCTTTTGTGAAAACCTCTGAAGAAGACATTGCCAAGGTGAATTTTTTTTTTTTTTCTCAAGTCTAATATCATTATGCTGCCAAGTCGAAAACAGAAATTATTGGTAGGGAAATTTGGGTTCTTACTGCCTTCAAAAAGCAGAACAAAGAAAAGGAGAAAGCTTTAATGGTATTCAAGGAAAATATTTCTGTGTTAGATGACAGTTAATAGAACTGCATTGACCTCACTGGTATTTCTTGCACTCTCTGTTGTAATATTATCCTAAGAAGCTCTCTCATTAATGCAGAGTATTAAACAAAATTCGCAAGTTATGATATAAGCAATAGAAACAGCACCTTCTTTGTGAGCTCAGACTTGACATTATGCCACTGGGGAATATTTTTAAGGTGCCCCAAAAAGTTATTTCATGTACAGATACTGCATTACCAGCTGGTGATTTTTTTTTTTTGGGGGGGGGCGGGTCATGCTTTGTTGATATGAAATTTGAATAACCTGTCTCGAAATGATGAGCAAAGATTTTGCAGGTAAAGGTAATAACACATATTTTTGAGAGTTTAATATGTATTAGGCTATGTGCTTTAGTTGGATTTTTATTTTTTTGCTAATGCTTGCAGTGACCGCCCGCCCTCACCCCCAGAGGTGAGTATTTCCCCATTTCACAGAGGTAACAGAGGTTTACAGAGATTATGTTACTTGCCAAAGTTCTCGTAGTGATGTATATGATGGGGTCTGGATTTTTCTAGCAGGCCTGTGCTCTGTATTTGTTTAATATAGTTTTTCTTTGTGAACCGTAGGAATAATCCAGTATATATTTAGCTTGGGATTCTTCAGAGGCCATGGGTATTATGAGATCTTGAGCTCTTAAAAGATTACTTAAGTAAACCATATTTTGTTTTTGTATTTTTTCTGTTTTGCTTCTCCCTTTTTTTTTTTTTTAAACTAGGCCCCATGGCATTATTTTGAATTTTTCACTTACTGTCAGAAATAGGATGAACTGTGTTGGAAGGCAGTAAGTTTCCCATCAGTGTGACAGATGTTAAGAGCACGTCCAAGTATCAGGTGGGGGTGAGACTAGAATATCTTTTATGGCGACTTCCAACTCTGAGATTCTTGGGCTCCCAGCGTAAACTTTGGAATAGCTTCCCAGTTATAAACTGTGTGAATAAACATTAGCAACACTCGAGCCGTTCTGTTCCTGGGAACCCAATTTCAGGGGTCTGTGTTTTTGTGAAACAGTGGATGACATCTTATTTGAGTCTAAATTAGAGCACAGAGGAACGTTTTACCTTGTGGTATAGTTTGACTCTCTGGTTCCAGTTTTTAGAAAGTGAACTTTAGAACCAAATTCCTTGCAAGTTTCGCTTTTGCACAGTGGAGAGAATTTGATTCACTGAGTTTGAGCATCGTGTGCCTTAGTTGTTTTGAGGATCTGGCCATCGTGTACGGCTAACGTATTACAACCTTATCTGTTTTATACATGGGGAAAGCTGAAGTACTAATACTTTAAAGATTTGCCTATGATTCTGTATATCATCCATGTGGATCTTACTCCCTGTGACGTCTGCCTGTTCCTCTGGGGCGATTTTACAGTTATATAATATTCAACATTAACAATTACATTAGAGATGAAGTGGATAGATTCTCTCATGCGAACTTACCAGTTGAAACACCAAGAATCATTTGAACTGGATAAATCTACCCTTGCTGCATTTGTGTTAGAGAGGATGGAAGGATTGAAATTATAAGAAATAGTTCCTTTAGCTCTCTTCCTCTTGCTTTAATTGGAATACTATTAAATATTAATCATTTATTTGATTGTCCCCAATTGTCATTTCCATTTGTGAACTTCAAATAGGAAGCCAGCAGTTATCTAATACACTACAATTTTTTATTCCTTTTGGATTATAAAAAGAATCCCCAATGGATTTTGCCCCCAGGGGGGAAACCTGCTTCAACATTTGTGCATCCGCCGAAAGTCCCGTGACACCACGGTGAGTGGTGAGGGAGGAGGGGGGGCTCCCCCAGCCATAGAGGACTCTAACGTGGAATTTTTTTCCATGGGTCTCCAGACAACAGATTTTTGCTCCTTTTCACCAGTGCACACATATATCAACGTGGCATTGATATTTATGACATTGTGCTTAAATTTAATGTAAAGGAATTCTGGTATACATTTTAATGAAGTGAACCATTCCTAATGTGTTAGTTGCCTTTTGGGTAAGGCTCTGCAGAGTTCTACTCTATCTACACTGTGTCAGGTATCATACATGATTTTGTTCATTCCTAACTCTCCCTCAAAGCAAACCGAGCGCTGGCCATTTCTTGAGAGACTGTTCTGTAGTTTTGTCTCTCTCTTGCTTAGTAGGTTGTCGAGCCACCAACCAGCTTCCCTAAGGCAAGCTGTCTGCAAAGGAACAAGCCAGCTGGCTTGGCCAAGGTTGATCAATGATGAGAGGCAGGCTGGGTTCCAGGTTCACAAAAGCCACTCAGTGGAGAGTAGGTCAGCGGCTTCCCCAAAGCCAATTAACTGGCAGAAGTCTGAGGTGCCTGGTGCTAGCCAAATTCCCTGAGCCTCATGGTACTGGTGGGGAGTCCATCCTTGGGCTTCCTGGCAAACCAGCTTTAAATGAATGGCAGATTGTGTTTTTTTGAGAGCCTTTGTGGCTTTGTGGCTCCTACAACAAATATCAGGGACCTGCCACACCCACTCAGCCGTGATACCCAGGTACACTGCACGGCCTGGACTCAACAATAATGGACCCTCAGCGGATTACCCACGTCATAAATTTGTTTTTACCCTACTTCAGCTTAAATGCTTTTCAAAGTTGACATGACTATGAATCATGCCATTAAAAGAGCATAACATGGAAATGGTTTTGGAAGCCGGAAGCGTCATAGAGACCTTTAACAGAAATGTGAGGGTATCTAGCATTTTAAAGCCCCAACTGTAATGGCCTCTTCTTTTATAGATGACTGTGGTGATAAAATAGGACCCGTGGCAAAACCCAAAGGGAGGGTATTTTAGCAATTGCCCTTTGGTTAACCTGTTTCTCCAAAGATTATGTGTAGCTAAGATCATACTCCCTTCCCTATTTTTCTCAACTTTTACATTTTCAGCCCTCACGTCTGTTCTACACAGGCTAGGTAATCATAAATTTAAGATGCCTGGACTGTTTTATTAGAGTTTTCAAGTATATTGGGGATGTGGGGAATTTAAGAAGTAGAATAATGATAATGTTAAGAGGCTCGAACTATTTTACTGGAGTTTTTAGGTATATTGGGGATGTGGGGAATTTAAGGAGTAGAATATGTATGAATGAGATAATTCACAATTCCTCGTATAACGTAGCATGTGTTTCTACTTAGATCTGCATTAATTTCCAGTTCTGTGTCTCAGGTACAGTCAGCATGTCACCCCCTTGGGAAGTTCAGTCCGTTTTGCCTGGCCAGCTTCTCAGTTCTCAGCTCTAAGTGTTTTCCTTGAGGCCACCTGAGCCCTTATTTAGTGGCACCTCTCTGGACTGTCCAATTAATTTCCCTCAACTAAATTTTTCCCTCGCATATAACTTTTTGGGGCACACAACTTCCTTTTCCTTTTCTTCCCATCCTCACACCTGCCCCCTTTTTAAAACATTTTTTGCTCCTGTTGTTCCAAAATTCCCCCTAAAAAGCAAAGTTACTTTACAACTGTCGTGAGTAGCCATTTAGTGATTCCCAAGCTCATAACCTCCATCATGATCTCCGCCCCACCCCCACTTCTCTTGGAGTCACCTCTCTGCTCTCTTAGACATTTATATCCAGACCTATTAAGTCTCTTCATATCAACATTATCATAATCATTAGTATGTTTGAAGCCAATTAAATGGCAATTACTCTGACCTTAGCCAGTCTTAGGTTATTATCAATTCATGCATAATTTGGAAATATTTGGAAGGAAATACTATGGTCTACTCTGTGTAAATATTTTTATCTGCTCTCAGAGAAATACACCTTGTTCTTTAGAATATCTCAAGTTGGGGTCAGGTTGTTCCTTACGGAGCTATTTATAGCTACTTATGGATTCAAAATAATGTGTATTCATCAAGCCCATCTCCAAGCATTCATTCATTCATTCTTTGTCTACCCATTCAATGAATAATTTTGGAGACATGGCTCCATTGCACTCCCTTTGTTAAGTACTGGAGATTAAAAGTGAACATGACAGACAAGAGTCTGCCCTCAGAGAGTTTATCATAAACCTGAGTACTCACAATTATATAGATCCCCCCCCCTTTCTGAATGTCACTAGCATTTATATTGTTTCATGCAATTTAGCATTTTAACTGCATGTTTTCCACAGAGGGAAGTAGAGTGTAAAGATACAAAGCTTGGTCTCTCAGACCTGATGGAGTCTGTGAATATTCATTGAAATATGTGTAATACAACTGAAGAATTGAATTTTTCATTTTAGTTAAATAGCCCCCAAGGGGCTGGTGACAGCTGGACAGTGCAGAGGTAGAATCTGTGTGCTTTTCAAATTGTAATACTTACTGTATTAGCTGTGTCATCTCAAGCCAGTGACTTTACCCTTTCTAGGCCTTATCTGTAAAATGGGGCTTGTAATGATGACTTTGGAGGGTTGTTTCAAATGAGGTAAATGATATAATACTCTTGGTACCGTGCCCTGAAAACAATAAGTACTCAGAAAATATTAAATGTTAGGGTTAAATTTTAGTATTCTATTACTCACTTAGCAGGTCTCACAGAGAAAAGCATAAAGAACTTAAGAACAGGGGCTGTGTTTGTTTATTTTTTTGTCCTCCATGACACTTAGCATAATCATGATCGAATAGTAGGAATTTAACAAAATATAACTGATTAATTGTCTTTCTTTGTTTTAGCCTACTTTAGTGGGCTTTTAGTTACATTATGAACACTTAAGTACAGGAATAATTTTGTCACAAATAAGATTTTAGAAACAATTCAAGGGCTATGATCATGCATATATTATTTCTGCAATTTTCCTTTATATACATATGTGTGACTGTGACAGAAGTGTATTTCAGAAGTCATGTTGTATTAAATTTATATTGAATACCCGACAATATAACAACTGGTATATCCTGAGTCAAAAAGAAAAAAAATATGTGAGAAATGACATTTTTTTATCTATCTTCTAGACATTTGATAAGTTAGTGACTTTAAATGACCTATTTAAAACAGAAAAACAAACCCAAAATCTTGTATAAATAACTTCCTTCAGATCAGACAACCAGTAAATGGTAAAGCCAGGATTCGATGTGTGTTTCTCAGCCTTGGAAACCCACATGCTGTACCGATATTCATAATGAAGTCCTTTGGTTCTCTTCTTCATTAGTTAATCTTATCAAAGTGTCACGAGCAAAAATATAATTTCTGTCACATGGAAGCCACTGGTCTCTGCTGTTACTTCCTTTTGGGAGCAAAGAGACCTTGATTTGAGAGAATGCTTTTGGTGCTGGAGCTGTTAGAATACCAGAATCATTCTTTGGGGTACATGCTGTAAAACAAGAGGGTTAGGATATCACCAGTATGTTTTCTGATTTCTGAAAACACTTGTCTCCGTGGGACCACAATAGAATTTCTTAAAATTTCTAGAGAGAATATTTCTATTTTTCCTTAGAAATGGTTTGAATAATGTTGAAGCTACTCGTATTTCTGAGCAGCACCTCTTCCGTGTAGACGGTCAGAGGCTATTGTTTAGCAGAAGAGATGCCCAATGCCCAGCATCTGTCCTCAAGAGGCAGTCCAGGTCATTGTCTGATGATTTCATTTTCAATTTGTAGCATCACTTTCGTGCTCTGCAGTCAACAGGTACAAATTTGCGGTCTGTGAACAAATGTATTTCTCAGCAATTTCGTATATGTTTGGAGGTCTCCGCAGAAGTCATTAGTTAGGATCTGGAGGGCACAGTGTAGATAAATAAAGCTTCACTAGCGGTGACAAAGTAAAAGGAACAGAAATTCAATTCACATACCATGTACCTCAGCGATGTTAGCGGATCTCCTGGTCCTCTCACGCAACTTTATTAGTCATGTGCTCCAGAAAAGAACACCTATCAAAAGTTTCGTTGAGGTAGCAAGAGCACCCCATTCCCCCCGCTGTCCCCCCGCCCCCCAGCTCTTACAAGTAATGCTATTTGAATGTCACTCAGGAACTGGCCTCTTTGAAACTTCCCAGGCTTAGAAAGCTAGCGATTCTCCTTCCTCACCTTTCTTTCGTAACTTGCAATGGCAGACTCTAACTAGCAGCCTCAGTTAATGCATTGATTTTAACTGGAAACCCAGAAGGAGATAGTACTGGAGTCAGCTGAACTCTGAAACAATCCTGGGAGACCAGAATCATTTGCACATCGGAAAACAGCTAATGGGCCAGGGAAGCTGAGGTTAGTGGCTCAGTGGTGGGGACTTTACAGCTGTGTCCTTTCCATCACGGGAAGAGAGATCCCTGACAGAGTCTTGTGACGTGACGTGCTAAGGCACCTGTACCTGATGCTTTTGTTACATTTTTACTTTTATTTTTCTTCCTGGCTGGATAGTTTTTTTTTTTTTTTTTTTAAATAATCTGGCCCGTGGGAAGTGGAGGAAAAAAAGTATAAATTGTTAGTTTCCTCTGACTTTGCAAAATTCCAGTAGGTAGTGTGATATCTTACAAAAGCATGGGCTTAGTATATTTGCAAAATAAAGACAACGCATGTGGAATTGTATTATCAACACACTGTTCAGTATAGCATATTAAGATTGTGGAGTTTTCTTAATAGGTAGCTCTCAGTTACTGTTCAGTTGCCAATTGCTAGCACATTTCTTAACGTCTGTTGCCTCTGTTTCTTCATCTGTGAAGTAGTGATGGTGATACTAATAAAGCCTATCCTACAGAATTTGCTGTGAGGATTAAATTAGATAAAGTATTTAAAATACTTTGCACGAGGCCGGGCAGGTATGAGCCCTCAGTAAATGTGAGGTATCGTCATTATCATCATCACTGCGATTTTGTGGCCCAGGTGTTCCGGACACTGCCTCTCTGAAACCTAAAACATATCAGCTCTGCTTGGTCTCAAATGTCATCTTGCTGGAATTTTTTTCCCTCCCAAATGACCGAGTGCTGTGTTCACAGCAGGCCTAGCTTGTCCTCACGCTGCTGCTCTTTATGACTCGCTGGGGTCAGAGGTCCCCGATCAAGCTCTGTGTGACTCCAGCCTAAGACCCTCTCCTGTGCTCAGGAGAGCTGAAGGTGACAGGCAGGGTCAGCAGAACCTGCCAAAATTACAGAGACCCCTCCATGGGCTGTGGGGGTAGGGGGTGGGGGCAGCAGGAAAGTCTGTCATGGATCAGCAACAAATAACCTTGACTCCATGGACTCCCTTCTCAGCTAGATCATTGCTAACGTTTTCCAAAGCGTAACTTGCAGCCCCTACAGTTCCTTTTGTGTCTGTGAACTTGTTCATGCACTTCTGGTTGTTCCAGGTACACAGTATGATGAGTCACGAGTGAAGAAAAAGCTTCTACCCCCACCTAGAAGTTTTAACAACTACGTGATCCCGTAAACATTGTTCTGTTTTCGGTTTTTTTGTTTTTAGGTCGCCAATCAACTTGGGTTTCAAGTTGTTGCAGGGGACTTGGGACTTGGAGTGCTTTGCTTGTCTTCTCAAGTTCTGTCTCAAAGCCATCATTCCAGCCAAGAAGTAGAGACTACACATTACTACAGTGTGGCTCTTGTTCTTGCGTCTCCTTCTTTTCCCTTTAGTCACCCCCTTTCCACCCAGGATTGACGGCAGAATATCAAATCAATGGTGGCATCTGAGTGCTGTACAGCACCCATGCACTTTAATACTGCTTTCTACCTTCTGCAGTTCTGCGGCAGTGGTTTCAGTTCCAGGGTTGGAAGGTTTGGCCTAGAGAGAAAGGCAATGCCAAGAGGAAAGGTGGGCTGAAAGAGAAAGGCAGGGAAACAAAAAGGGAAACTAGGCTTACATAGCACAGATGACTTAGTTCTCTGCATCTCTTAAAAAAACTTGCTTTCTGTAACACCTTTTCTAGTCTTTCTCTGTGCATACGTTGCTAAACGGGCAGAATAGTGAAGAGGCCAGGATGCTGTTTGAATCCTTCTCTGTAGCCCAGCCACCCACACCCCAATGTGTTATGGGATGGAGGAAATGGATTGGCCCCTGGGATTGTCCCTTTACTCTGTGCGTGGTTGAGAAGGAGACTTCTCCTCACTGGGCTGTCTGGTTACTGGGTGGACACACTGCCTCGCAAGCTTTTCCTGCTCTGGCTCGTCTCTAATTAAAGTACTTGCTATGAACGATTTTTAAGCACTGGAGCTTAATGAAGTTAGAAAAAGGATTTGGATACAGTTTGTGAAGACTTCAAATTATTTGAGTTTTTTTCTCTAGGGAGAGCTGTAAAGTCTGGAGGCATTTTAAATGACTTACAGTGTATTCCATTTTGTTCTTCTAAAAATTTCTCTTTTTGTGGGGTGTAGTTGAAAAAGTCCGCGGCCCACCTCCTCCCGCTACACCCCCCCTCCCACACACACCCCCTCCAAAAAAAAAAGAACAGAACACTTGCTTTGCAAAGTGGCTTCTTGGGAATTTCCAAGCCTTTGAATACTGGTCTCTAATTAAAGGGTGCCTGTGTCTTTAACTCTCATTGGCAATTTTTTTTCCCTTTGACCCTGCAGTACTAGGGGTTGAAAGGAACGTTGCATTCCTCCAAGATAACCTGGAAGTTTGTACATTTTGATGCTTATGCTCTTTGCTGATGCCCCAAGCTCTGTGCCTCAGACATACTGGGCTGAGCAGGGAAACAGTGATCTGTGTAGCTCTATGGAGCAAATTTCTTCGTCCATTGGTGGTTTACTGCTGACCAGTCAAATGCTGGCTAATACCTTTTGTTAGAGATCGGAGTAGCAGTAATTTGTCATCAATAGCTGTAATTAGGTTTATCTACCCTTTTCACCAATACCATCATCTTCGCCAGATTGTTATTGTTTGGGCTATTGAGAGAAATTCTGGAAAAACAACAACACACTATTGTACGGATTGATTTCAAAGCAATTCAACACTTTGGGGAGCCGTTTTTTTTTTTTTTTTTATCCATCCCTTATTCATTTCCTTCTCAAATATTCAAATGCCTTTTCAGAATAAAATGTCATGAAAGCATGTCATGTATCTGAAAAATAATTAATATAATTGACAGGAATGTCGGTTTTCTGCTGAGGTGTGTTTCTCCTAATCCCAGAGTGCAATCTTTAGCATCGATCCAATTGTTAGGGAATCTTGTCACTCTCCACTTACCTGGACTACATATTTTCAGGACCCAAGATCCTTGAATTCCATAACCTTTACATCTGTATTATAATACTCTTTTGACCAAAAAAAAAAAAAAAAGTGGGTCTGCTTTCACTTCTGTTCCGGGGCACGTATCCATGACATCTGCGTGTGCAAGACATGTGTGGACGATGCATCCAGAGCTTGCCTGGAGGTGACAGTTTATTCACTGTGTACATTGCATATAAGATTGCAAATGGCACGTCGGAGTGTTGGAATCTAGGCGGCAGGAGTTTAGCACTAGAGTGTCCAGGTTGCACCTGAACTAGCTGGAGCCTGCCAGCCCCTGCAAGCCCACTGAGAGCATCTGTCCCGCCACCGCCTGACTCATGCTGTCTCCTCCGCAGGCCCTCCGATTCTTCTGACTATGAGCATAAATCATCCACCTGTCAGGAGCTCTTGCTGCCTGGATTATGCAATGTGCCTGCCTTCATTTGGAGGTGGTGTGCGCCTGAGATTGCTGCAAATGGTTTGCATTCATTTTCATGCCATCCCAGCATTTCTTCAGCTTTAATGAGGGGATTAGGGTGGTGACAATGACTTTCCGAGACAATGAAAGTCTTCAAGATTCTGGAATTTGCTTTGTGTGTCGGGGATAGCTTCGTGTGAGATTTCATTTTTTTTTTTTTAAATCCCAAATAAATCAAGGGTTTAAACATTTAGGCAAAGGAGCCGGGAATTGCACAAAGCCAGCTGTCTACAGCTCTATTTATTGGCTTCATAATAGTTCCCTCCAGCTGACGAACTTAAAATCAGTCAAATTTATTGCTGATCTTTAATTAGTTACTTTTATCTTCTTTCATGGGTTGGATTTACCCATATTGGGAGGCCCCAATCCTCCTCTACCCCGGACACTGCTTTCCCCACTCTGCTTCCTTTTCTTTCTCTGGAATTAAAAAACAAAAACAAACAAACAAAAAACAAACAAACTAGAAACTTTTAAATAATTTCAGCTTCATTAATTGTTAAGGTGTATCATGCTTTAAGAAATAACTCTTGTGTTTTTCGTTTTAATCCTTCCTGGTATATTTAGAGTAACCTCTATTGCAAAGATTGATTGAGGTCCCCTCCACTCCACTAAAATGTCCTAATTTTTAATTAAGAGAGCTCTCTAGTAATGCCAGCTTTATATATGTGACACATACAAACACAGACATTATCATTTTCTTTAATGAATTGGCCCTTTTGGCATACCCAGACCCCAACCGAAATGAAACATAACTAGGACTGTAGTTATTTGAAATTGAGTGAATGAGCATTGCAGAGATTCTTTTGCTTTTGAATAGTGAAAAGACTTCTCCAATGCTGTCATCCCATGTAAAGCATAAGTTACCATACCATCAGGGGACTAGAAGAAACACTGCATTAAAAATGGGACTTGAATCAGTGAGCCGTCAGAGGAAATCAGGGTGCTCAGACTGAGGTTGTATATGTTTCATAATATCTTTTAAAAATGTTTGGGTGTAGTTTAATATAGGAATATTAATGAATTAAATTATATATTATGTGTGCTTTCAAAAATATCAGGTTCTTTTATCGTCACACAGCCTGAGATAAAGTAGGCATTTGAATTTACATTTCTACATAGGCTTTCTTTCTTAGAAGCCTTCGGGACCCCTGGCATGTGTTTTTGTGGTGGAGGTGGTATTCAGTACACCTCAGGAGAGAGAGAATGACAGTTCTCTGCTGGCTTCCTGTCCCCCTGCTTTGTCATCCGGACCCCTTTCCACCTTTTTCTCTCAAAGCCAGAGAGCTTCCCAATTTTCTTTGGGTACACACATGTGCAAATTTTATTAAAGTCTGAGATACTAACATTTATGAAAAGTAACACTTTGACATTCTTTCTACTGTGTGTGCATATTATATATGAAGACTTGAACACAGTGTAATATTATATGTATACATATGCATGTGCATATGTATGGTACATGCATTTTATATACACCTATACTGCATATGCATGGTATGTAATATGCATTTTATATACACATACATATACTTATATACGTATACACACATGTACATGTACTCTGGAGAAAATACCTAAATTAGATGTGTGTTTTTTGTGTGTGTGGTTTTTTTTTTAATGAACACATTGAGATTTTTGTGTACGTGGGGTGGGTAGAAAGCAGAGTTAATGCTCTAGAAAACTTGGGCTTTTTATAAAACAGTTCTTCATACCTGAAGAGAAACTATTTTTTCCTCTTAACAATAGTACTTTTTAATATCTTAGTTACACACAAAATTCTTTAATGTGTTGAAATGGGATGAAAACCCATTTTCCCAGCATTCAGACAACAGACACAGTGTACTAAGGTAACAGAACCCTCCGATGTTAAGTAGGGGCATTTTCTATGCATGTTCGCAAGTCACAGAGTCTCTGGTGCACCGAGGATGTGACTTCCTGGAGAGAGTTCAAACTGCCACTCCTTGTGGGTGTTTTTGGGGAAGCTATTGGCCTCTGTGCGTGAAGCATACAGAACTGGAGAGCAGAACTTGGAAGTTTCTGAGACGAGTTAGTAACAAGTTAGCCTCCCTCTCTTCTTGGCTCTTTTTAATGTGATAGAAAAAGCATTAGGGTGTTTTTATTTGCTTGTTTTTTCCTTTCTTTCCCCATTTTCCCTCCGCGGTAACCTAATGGACTCAGCTTCCTCAAACAGAAAATGTGTTTCATCATCATTTTGTTTTTTACCCCCATCGCTGCCAAATCTAAATTTATGTATATTAAAAAAAAGAGCAAGAAAGAAAACAGGAACATTTGAAGAGATAAATGCAACACAACACTGATAAAATCTGATGAAAAATCTCACTCTTTTATCTATGGAGAAATTAGGTTTATCATCAGGAAAGCATTCTCTTTTCATTTCCTGAAAGGTGCTTTTTGACAGACCCTTTGCCGTGGACGTCACACTCACAAAACTTGCTGTCACAGGGCTATTTGAATATGGTGACAGGCTCATTATCATGTTGAAGAGTCCTGACAACACTGCAGAGGGGAAATGGACAGGCCTGCCAATCAGCTGTTGAAAAGACTCTGGTTGAAATAGGGTTTTTTGTTCCGAGAACAGTAGTACAAATTGACTGCATTAATTCTTTTTATTATAACCGTGCATACTATAGTTAAGGACTCGGGAGGGTTTCCATTATCAACCCCTATTTTCAGCAGGTTGATTAGCTGGCCATAAAAATGTGTTCCCAGCTGAAATTTGGCAGAGGTAGAAGGCTTTGCCTATAAGATGTAATTGTGTGTGTGTGTGTGTGTGTGTGTGTGTGTGTGTGTGTGTGTGTGTGTTAGTTTTACTAACAGTTGTTTAGGAAAAAAATGCTAACATGAAGTTTGATAAGCAGATACACAGGACTGGCAAAGTCTTACTATAATTCAGTGATTATTCTGTGTTGGGAGGGAAAACTAATTCAAGCTGATGATCTGTGATTGTGATTTAGTGCATCAAAGCCTCTCTGATCACAGAAAATGGAAGAATTGGACGATTTACACACCAAGATTTGGAAGTGTGGCTGCCGTGACTTACATAGTTTTTCATAGCAGCCCTTCTGTTTGTCTGTCGTCTACTTCAGACTTCATGGTAAAAAAGCAATAGATGCTTAACAGTCATTATTTCCCTAGTGTTTCCAGTAACTTCACCGGTCCCCCAGGATTTGGTTTCTCACGGTGGTGTCAAGAGTTTTCATTTTTGTGGGTATGGGTGGCTTTTGTTTTTCGTTTTTGTTTTTGTTTGTTTGTTTGTTTTTACAAGTGAATTAACTCACTAGATTACCTCAGGTAATGTTATTCTAGCAGTGTTTGAAGCCAGCAGTAGACAACCACAGGTATTGTCAACTGACTTTTTTTCCTGACTTTGAGCCCTGTGAATGTGGGCAAAATTTGATATTTTCCCTAAGTCTCCACTCCAAGGGCACTTAAAACAAGATCATCACATTGCAACCTTCGCATAAAGCAAGGGTATTTCTCTTCATATGTTTTGCATAACTCTGTCTACTGATCCCTGTTCTGTTCAGTGCCTGAGTCTTACCACTTCTCGGTGGTGAGACACGTCAGGAACCCAGGCAAGGGACATTTATTCTCCTCTGCCATTTGGTGTCCTGTGGCATGTACACACCTGATTAGACTTTGCTCCCATGAAAAACAGTTAGCATTCTCATAGAAGAGCCCAATTCTCCCCAGGGAGTGACTTAGGTATTAGAGCTAATAAGTCCAGTAGGGAAATTTCACTCATCTTTCCAGCGTTCTTCCATTGTGACTTAACTCACTAACCGTGTCTTCAATTTGCTTCTCACATTGCTCAATTTCTCCACATGCACCCAACCAGCAAAATT
Organism: Rhinolophus hipposideros; assembly: GCF_964194185.1. Taxonomy (NCBI): domain Eukaryota; kingdom Metazoa; phylum Chordata; class Mammalia; order Chiroptera; family Rhinolophidae; genus Rhinolophus; species Rhinolophus hipposideros. The sequence goes on along the minus strand of NC_138072.1, from coordinate 8,439,465 downwards.
ATTTGGCATCCACACATTGCATTTGGGGGGAAAAATTCCCTTCCTATTTTTATGTTTAAAAAAATTGAACCCTGAAATATCCATGTCAGCGCCTCGATTTCTGTGCCAGTGATCCCCTGGGATCTTAGGATCGTTCCTTTGTTTATTCATTGACGCATTCAACAAAGGTATGTTAACTACCTCCATTGTTCCAAGCAGTATTTGTTCTCGGTGATGAGGATGAACAGTGAAGGAGAGTTGAAGGAGTTCACTGTCTAGTTGATGGTGGGAAGGAGTGTTAGGGACAGCACGGTGGCATGGGATCCCATTGGAAGGGTGCTTCCATGCTACCTTGAGTTTTTGAAGGAAGCGATGTGCAAAGTAATACCAGAAGGAAGAGCACAGGGTGGAGGGAGGAAGGGAGGACAGCAGATGTCCAAGTGGAGAGGTCAGTTCATACTAAAGCTCAGAGGCCCTGAGACAGTTTTGTCCCTTTGAGGGAATGGATGTTAATTGTGACTGAAGGATCATGGGAGCAAAGAGTCAGGCTCATCATTTTGAGGATGGAGTCAGGGACTTGATAGCACAAGATTTGAAGTCCAATTCAGGATTGTAAGCTTTGCCTGAGGTTCGTGAGGATGTTTGAATGTCTTGTCCTTTCTTGTTTTGGGTAGGGTTAGATTTATGTTTTAGGGAGAATACTGCGGCTACAGCTTGGGAAATGAATGAATGAGTGAATGAATGAGCCAGTGGTGTTGGCATGAGGATGGGTAGGCCTAGACTTGCTGTCATTTTCAGAAAGAATTTTTTTTTTCATTTTTCTTTCCAGTTTGTTTCTGTGACCTTTCTCTTCCTGATCAAATTCAAAAATAGGGATTTTTATTCACATGATGGTAATAATTAGGCCATGTTCATTCATGTGCTTCTCAGCTCCAGAAGTAAGACCGTAGGGAGCCTACTCCAAATTGGCTTTTAGCTTGAGTCTTGAAGATTTGATCCTGTCAGGCTCAACAGAGTTGTTTGTATTCACAAATAGAGTGTCCACTATGAACATAGAAAGGGCACAAAATTAACTTTTGTGGCTCTAGTCTCTAAGATCCTTTCCAACACGAAAAAAAACATTATTCTAAACATGAGAATATTATACGCAGATTAATCAGAGTTCATCACAAGGAAGTATACCATCAGGCTCTAGGTTTCCTGTATAGTCCATTTTCCATGGACTGAGAAAATAATTATCCTCATAGAGGAATATAGAATATGTTTTCCAGAGAGCCATACCCATTCCCTTGTGATGAAATTAATTTTCATGTGATTCTAAGCACACCTTGTATTCTATAAATATAAGAAAGCAAAGCAAAGAAATAGCTTCAGTTTCCTAATAGTTTAAACTTTATCACCCAGTATAAGAGAAAAAAAAAAGTTTTGGTAGAAGAGGGAAAAGGAGGTCAAATATATGGTGATGGAAGGAGAACTGACTCTGGGTGGTAGACCCACCATGCAATATATAGATGTATATTATGGAAATGTACCCTTGAAACTTATATAATTTTACTAACCAATGTCACCCCAATAAATTCATTAAATAAAAACAGAGAAAAAATTATTAATGATTCCTAGACCTTTTTCACAATTATAGAATAATAATTTATATTTAATAGGACTGTGTTAATGAAGCTTCCATGATAGAGAAAATAATCACTTGTCTGTCTTTTGTCTCTTGACAGAATAGCCCTTCTAGAGCACAATGCTTATGCTGTTATTGGGTTGAATACATTTCCACTTTCTTCAAATAACCATGTTGCCAGAATTCTAGGTTTCTGTACAGGTATTTGGGAAATGAGACTTAAGTTTTCTAACCAAGGTAAAACATTTCATACCTTTATATAGATATTACATCCTATGTTTATTTCTTGACCTTCACAGCAAAATAGAGTTATTATTATTATTATTATTTTTTTAAGCAGACACCACACTGTAAAATGAAACATCCTACTAGAAGAAACAGAATAGAAGTAGAATGAAACAGGAGTGGATGTGTTGACAAGCTGACTTGGCCTCTGACAAAGTCAGAACCAGATGCAATGTAACCACAAAGCACAGGAAGGGAACTCAGGGGTGAGATGCATGGAAAGCTAGAGGTAGAGGGAAGTGGGGAGCGAGGAAGGAGTATAAATGGCCAGGAAATTTGTGAATAAAAAAAAAATGGTACTTGGGGCTAAAGGGATTTCCAGGCTTACAGATGACATTTAAAAATTCATAGCCAGACATTAGTTATTTTGGTATGTATTAGAGACATATTCAGAATTATTTGCTATACAAGGAACATGACTTTCTGTTCTATACCATCATAACTCTACATGCTATTTATTCCAGTTCTGGAAACCAGTGCCTTGAAAATAGGTTAGAAAGTCTGTTCTTGAGGATTTCCTCGCCCTTTTATATACATTCGTGGTCCCAAACCCCAGAGCAACTGCTTTTCTTTGCTTTAATTCTTTTAGGCTCTGGCAGAGCCTCTGAGCATAAAGATAGGGAAAAAGAAATCAGCTCCATGGAATAAACTGCTACTTTTGACTCCAACCAATTTGTCTATTCTTGCCCTGACTCGAGCTCAATATAAATAACTCTTTTACTGCCTTTCTTGAACATCAGCTGATTCTCTGTACGTTTGCCTTATGGAGCCACACAGAAGTTTATACTTTTGTGCACATCAAAGGAGTTTAAAGATCAGAAACTGCTTACTTGTCCCTCCATCATGCTTTTCCAGCCTAAGTATCTTTCATTCTTCCCAAAACTATACTACTTTTGGATCCCTTAGCATGCTGGATATCTTCCTTTCATTATTTCTTACTTAATAAATGTCCTGCTTAAAAGTATGGTTCTCAGAACTGCAGAAAGACTGCTGCCATATAATGACTAAGTACTACCTACCAGATCTGTTGGCTCCTTTTGATCATATTGCCGGCTGTTTGATCTTGCCAGGCTGGAGGGCCCACTAAGCTTGTCAGGGCCAGTCCTCAGGTGTTTTTTTTCATGAGTCATTATCTAGTTTGACTCCCTCATTCTTTACTTACCTAATTGATTTTCAGCTTAATCTTGGATTTTATATTTAGCCTTATTAGATTTTTTTTTTTTTAAATCTTCTTGAATTGGAACCTAGAGAATCACTTAGTCATTCTGTAGAAGCTAGACACGTCTTCTTTGGCTCACCTGTAAATCTCATAATAAATTTGCAATCTTTGTCTTCAAGTCATTGTCACTAATATTGAACAGGAATTATCATAAAAATTCCTAATTTACCTCTAGAGTTCTCCTTCCCTACAAATTGACATCAATTCATTAATACGGGTGCTTTGGGTATGATAAGGCATCCAGTTGTGAGTTCGTTTAACTCTACTGTCATTCAGTTTTAAATTCTTCTACACTTACTATCATCTACTCCATGTGTTTCGGTCTTGTCCACAGGATTTTCATGGAGATTTCGTTAAGTTCCTTGTTGAAAGCACTATCAAGATGTCTGGTATTCCACTCATCTACTAGGAGAATAACCCCATCAAAAAAGAATATGAGGGTTTTCATGGTATGATATCATTTGACCTTTAAATTAGTTTTCTTCCATTCTGAAAGGATTAACTATTCATTATAGAAAATGAATGTGGAAAATGCAGGATAGAAGGAAAGAGAAAAATTCACCATTGAAAAGCAAGTACTGTTTCTATTGTGGGCTTGAGTAAGCACTTGCTTGTTCAGAGGGCACTGAGCCTAATTCACTCCAAACTTTGGTAAAAGGTACACATCAGGATGTATAGTCTATGTAAACTTCTCTTTCCCCTTTTCTGGAGCGTCTAGACATGTTCCTATCTGTAGATGTGATTTTTCTATTCCCATGCTTTCTCAAAGATTAAATAAAGTGCATCTTTAGTTTTAGAAGTCCATTGTCTTAGTCATCTGGATGTGATATCCTTGGGCCCAGAAATTTGATTTTTATTTATGTATGTAGATATTCTCTTATTATTTTACTTTGTAGTGTATTCAGGTTCACCCTGCTCTAGCTGAGATCATTCTGTTTGATGGAGGAAATGAAGATAGGGGAATAGCAGCAAAATAGTTTACCATTATCTGGTCAGTTGTTCCTATTACATTATTCTTCCCGCCATGGCTCTTGGTTGAAATCAATAGAAATCAACTTTAGTTAACTTAAACAAAAAAAGAATATACATGGGCAGGCACATTGTTAGCTTAACAATCAATGGAATCCCTGAGAAACAGACTCAGGAAATGGGCAGGAGCTGCAAGAATCTGAGTGACGGGACCACAGCTAAGTTTATGCCCAGAAACATCTTCTAAAGGACACTGGTGTGGCCACAGCTGGAGCTGCTGCCACCGGGCACTGGGTACTGCTACAGTGGGATTGGCTCTGGAGTGAGTTCTCAGCACTCCCTCTTCTCTGAGTCATATTTCCTATTGGGAGGTTGGGCAGGGATTCCTGATTGGCTGAGCGTGTACCCACGCATCACTGCTGGGGTCAGGTTAGCAAGTGTCTTGAGTTTTAATTGTCTTGTGATGGGAAGTAGGACTCTCTTCTTTCCCAAGATTCACACCCTAGTGGATGCTCGAAATATAAGGGGCTAGTGCCAGCCATTGATAAGTAAGTACATACTTGCTGTAAACATCTCTCTTAAGCAAATGGAAAATAAGACAATTAGATGGACTAAAAGTTATTTGGTGCTTTGATATCTCTTATAAGCCTTGGCATATTTGGGAATATGTATTATTTATAACTTCTTTCCTTCCTTTTGGAATTTTTTTTTTCTTTTTCTCTCCTTTTTCCTTGTGTTTTTGTTTGTTTGTTTTTGTTTTGTTTTTATTTTTTGTTTTCTTTATGGTTTGTTTTTTAAAATTCAAATTTGTGAAAGAATGGTCTGCACCAGGACGGTGTATCAGAAAGATTCTGAATCAGACCCAATGTGTCGTTGGGTTTGACTTTTGACTGTACCGCTCAGTAGCTTTGAGCCTCTCTGAGGCTCAAATTCCTCAGCTCTAGAATGGAAATAACAGTACCTACCTTGTAAAGTAATTGGAAGGACTAAAAACAAAATGTTTCAAAGGACCTAGTTTATAATAGATGTTCAGTTAATTATAGCTTTACATTACCATTAGCCACATTAGTTTCTAAAGATATTGCATTTTTTCCTGAAATTGTTAGCAACTTAATAATTAGATTTGAAAAACTAATTACATATCAAAAAACTGACTATCCTATTAGAGTCCTGCTTTGTTTTTAATCTTTTAATTTTTCTATTTTGAAAACAAATTTATAGCAAAACTAAGTTTTTATTTTTATTTCTTTCTGATCCCTTCATTCACACATATATTTTATAGTTGTAATCATAGTGTATACATTATTTCTTACACATACGTTTGCATTTTTCTTAAATGCCAGGTAATTAAATATTAATGTCATAATTCACCTAACTATTTACTTCATGGGGTCATTTGTTGTTTCTGTTTTTTCCCCCATTGTAAGTAAGATCATCTTACTTATCTTTCTAGCATTTTCCTTATTTTGAGTAATTTTGTTAGGATAACATCTTAAGGGAGGGAAAACTGGGTCAAGTTGTATGGACAGGTTTGTAGTTCATGATATGACATAACCATCACTCTGCATTTTTTCACATCTATAGAGCATGCCAAAAAAATGTATACACATTTTAAGAAAGAAAAAAAAATGGATTAAAATTGTAATCCGCAATATATACAAAAATCCTCGATAGGTAACAAAAGATGAATACAAGTCATGTGTATACATGTTTTCGGCACCCCCAGTATACCTATATCTACATTATACTAATCTCAGATCCTAAGCTCTATGGTTGCATACTGCCAGCATCACGTCTTTCACTATTGCAAACCAAGATGATATGTTCACTTACTCTTGATGTTGCTTTCACTTCCACACCCACCAATATTTTTACAAACAGTACTTCCTTTTCATAGAGAATGACACTGTTAATTCTCTTGATATCATCTCCTTCTCCTGAGACATTTCGTGATCAAGCTAATCATGAATTTAAATATTTTTTTAGACCAGGAATATAACGGTGATGCTCATTATCGTGGTATCGAGAACTGCAGCTCCGCTCACTCATTCTTTCATTTAATAAATGCATAGAGATCAGCTACTAGCTAGGAGTTACTTTGTTGTGGTCGGGGGATAAGATGATGAATAAGGCATGAATATCATCCCTAAAGAATTTACTCTAGAAGAGGGAAAGACGGGAATTATGAAATAACAAGAATTGCAATACAATAGGTATGCAGAAGGTGCAAATGAAACACAAAGGAGGAGTGCCTGATTCAATCTAGGGAAGTCAGGGAGGGCTTATTGCAGAGGTGACATCCGAATCTCATCCTAAAGGACAAGTAAGAGTTAGGGAATCAGAGAGAAGGGAGATGCGAGAGAATTACAAACAGAGGGAGTAGAGTATAAAAAAGAATTGCACTGCTTGGGAAGTGCAGGTCCCTCTGTTTAGAGTTGGAGAAGGGGAATGATGAGAGATGAGGCTGGTAAGATAAGCAGAGTCCTGATGAAGATTTCCCCCAAAGAGTTTGTATTTTATCAGACAGTAGTGGGAGACACAGTGAAAGGTTTAACCTTGGAGCTGATATTAGACCCGTTTTTAAAAAGATAGTCAGACTGTAGTGTGGTCAAGGGATTAGGCAGACTGCAAGGCTAGTTGCAAAGATACCAGTTCGGAACCTGCATGGGAATTCACGGTAGAAACGATAACAGACCAAAATCAGATATTAGCCCTGGACTGAGAGAAGTGAAGAGTCAGGAGGCCATGAGGTAGTGGAATGGACGTGGGACACACACAGGCATCTCTGACTTAGGGCACTGCTGCATTGCACTGCCTTGGGGAGCCCAAGATGAGGAGCCAGGTTTGGGGGTGAAGAGGGAGAAAGGATGAGATATCCAGCAGGCGTATTGGAGTGCCAGAGGAGCTATGGGCTGAAGATGAAATTGTGGGAGCTGTCAGTGTACGGAACCCATGATAATGGAACGCTTGGAGAAATTGGTTTAAAACACAAGAAGAGTGAGTTTAACACCGAATCCTGGGGTTGCAGCGATTAAGAGTTGAGAAAGAGGAATCTACAGGACATTAAGAAGATCAGAGGTGGAAGGAAAACCCAAGACAATGTGGTATCACAGAGACCAAGGCAATGGAGATTGAAAGAGGGAGTGGTTAAAAAAATATGAAAAGGCATAGAATGGTTAACTAAAGAACTGCAAATACCTCTGGGCTTGGCAACAAAGAGGCCAAAGCTGACTTTGGCAAGGACGGTTTCATTAGAATGGTGTGGGCAGGAATGAGAAATCAGGTAGTTCCACTCAGAGGATTGCATGGGAAGGATGAGGTAGAGCATGGAGCATGGACAAATGTTCTCCCAATCTTGACAGTGAGGAAGAGGAGAGAGAGAAGAGGGAAAGGAAGAGGGAGAGGATAAATGAGAAGAGGGACTACAACAAATATAGTAGTAACTAAAAATAGTTGAGTTAGTACCATGCCATGTATTTTTCTGACTCTCTCTCTGTCTCTCTGTCTCTCTGTCTCCTGCCTCGTATATGCATATACTCATTTGGTTCTTAAAACCACCGTATGAAGTAGATATTATTATCGTCACTTTTCATATGAGAATACTGAGACACAGAAGTTACAAGGCTTGTTTACGGTCATAAAACTTTTAAGTGCTAGAGCTGGGATTTGTACCCAGGCAGTCTACTCCAGAATGTGGATCACTATAGTATATTGCCTCTTATATCACTATGTCTAGCAACATGAAATTTAGTCTTTTCTTTGGGGAAAATTAATGTTCTCAGGTGAAGAAAATCAGAAGTGAGACAGTATTGTAAAGATCAACCTCATACAGAAAACAAATATGTCCATATATATATACATATATGTATATATGACTTAGGGCGCTGACTTAGGGTGCTGCTGCATTGAACAACAATAAAGTGTTGGCCTCAGTGTGGTTAGTTAGGACAAAAGCAATCAAATGGTGCTTTGGGGGTATTCCTTAGATGATAATGATTGATAGGTAGGACAGACTCAGTCTAGAGAGACGTCGAAAGATAGCTGTGGTGGTTTAGAGTTAATGTAACACATGGTTGGGAGCCAGTATGGGTTCCTATAGAAGGAGCAAAGTTCTTATTTTTATGAATCCTAATCCTTTAGGAGTAGTCAGATTAGATGGAAGGGGAAAGAGACGACTGGTCATTGTGCTAAACTAGGGGACAGTTTCATTGGCCCAGGTGATCAGTATCTGATTGAGAGTTGTAGCATTCAAAAAGGTAATTCTGATGGAATTTATGGAGAAAGAATTGAGAGATTTGATGAGTATTTGAATGAGGGGGAGGTGGGAGGCCAGCCTGGGGGAAACAATAAGACTCACTTGTTTCAGAGAAGCAAAGGAAACCAGTGGCTGGGAAACAGAATCAGAGACTGTGAGAGTAGAAACTGGTATGAGAAGAAACAACAATTCACTAAACCTGTATTTGTTGACTGCTTTCTCTATCCTATGAGCTAACCCCTCTGATAAGTCCTGAATTTGTTATGACTTTAGTTCATGTGTTCTGGGCTTCAGGTAGTATTGGGGTGTCCAAATCAAAATGACTCTCAGCCATTAAGACTATGAGGTAGCAATCTGGGCAAGAATTTCAGGGATGGAGATATTAATTTGAGAGCAGTAGCATATAGGTAAGAGCTGGGTCATCTGTCTATTTAAAGAGAGCCTACGCTGAAGGGGAATGTCATTTTTTCTTGTGTCTCTATGTCAATTTCCATGTGGTATTGAAGGTGGGTGTGCTGAATATTCATTTCCGAGAATATTATCTGGTCCACATAGAGTGTGAAGATGATGTCTTAATCACCTGTCATCAAATATCTCATGGTACTTTTTTAGAGTTAGCACTTGGACCCAAGGGTCATGACCACCGTCTACTGTAGGTCATTGTTTCTTACCTCTGGGAAATTTTGACAGGTTTCTTAGAGGTCTGGAATTATTTGAGTTCTCAAATGTCTCCTATTATTAGACACAGTTAAGTATCTGAATACTTTTTCATCTTTGCAATGATAAGTGAACACAGTAACAGAAACTCACAGTCTTGCTGGAAATGAGCAAAGACAAGTTTCTGTTCATGGTTCTAGGAACGTATTCCTTTTCAGATTTTTTTGTGCTCCAAGGCTAGCATTTGGTGGTCACTTGTGGGGTTTCTTGGGCCTCTCTGGGCTTTTTTTCTAGGACTTAGCGGAAATGATATCGTCCTAGCATATTTTGGGGAAAAGGAGAGTGTTTCAGATCTTTTCCAAATAACACTGGTCTGAAAATATGGACTTGGCTGGTAGAGTTTGAGATATAAATCATGATCTTGCTAAAACAGTGCATTTGAGCCACCTGGGTATATACCCTTGGGCACAATACATATTTACTATCTATGTAGACCAGTCTTTGTTATGTATTTGTCTAATTTAGTTACTACTAACTTTAACATCATTGAGGGTTATGTCTCCTACAGAGGTCATTAATATGACATGGGTACATGTCCAGTGCCACATGGTCTGGTTATGTTTGTCAGCATTTGCAAGCATCTGTCTAGTTTTAACTTGTTTGTTTTCCTTCGTGAACCTTCAAAAGCTGTTAAAGTAACTCTTCAATTTCTTAGTCATTCAATAGCAGAGCTTGTCACTGGCACCTTATCTGCTCTGCTGGAAGAACAGGGGCAGGCAGTATTTTACATCAGTACTTTCTGGCCTCTACCTGTGGGTGTATGGTTTATAGAATGCAGAAATTTAGCTAGATAATAATGTCATCTAGGTGTGTAATGTGAATCTGTATAAGGTTGCAAACAAGATCTTTCCCGCTCCCTGTTTTTAAAAGGCAGAATTTCATGATTCTGACTGATGCCAAGTTTGGTTATGAGTTGCATTGAACTGTAACTATAGAAATAAATATTTTGAACTAGAGAGGAAAAAGGAGAATGTTGTTAAAATGATGATATCTTCTATAGGAAGCATTTAGATGACTTCACAAGACTCTCTCTCTTTGTGAACATTTTTTTTTATTTCCATATCTTTAAAAAGTGCCAATCTCATCTAGAAATACAGAAATTCCTTTCACATACACTAGTAGTTTATTTATTTTGAGACTTCACAAAGCTCAAATCAATGTAGAGCATTTTGAAAAAGGAAACCTGTAACCAGAGTGATTCATATACATCTAAATTTCTTGTACAGGAAAATTCTGACCTTATAAATTGAGTTCCCAGGAAGGAGAACACAGATAAAAAGCATAGTCTACTAATGAAATAATGATTCACTACCTTATGGGGGAAAATATATATATAATTTATATTTATCTATGTCCATAAAATTATATCTATCAATATATAATTTTACACAATTTTGTGTATAACTTTTCTTTGTTTTCCACTGGAGCTATTTAATACAAGGGAATAACACACAGTTTTGTTTTGTTTTTAATGTCATAGTGAACAAATTTTCCATTATGTATAGGTCATTCTAAAATGTACGGGGAATTTCAAGTATAAAGTCTGTGTCCCTAAAAGGCTGATGGAGGATCAGAGAACACCTAAAAGAAAATTAACAATTCATGAGAGCACAGGAGACATCCCATATAAATATGGCAGATAGTAGCTCTCAGAATTCAGTTCCTGAACTGATTAAAAATGACCAGATTTAAGAAGTCCCTTAGAAGTGGACTTTCTCCTATTCTTAAAGAAATGTTAGTTCTTAGAACTGCAGAGGTCACAAGGAAAGGCTTTCCTCATAGGAGTAATTATGATCAGGAAAGTCACACAGTTATAACTTAAGGGTGTTTTCAGGGTATGGTAAGTAGCATTCTGGCTAGAGTCAATTTTTGTGAAAGGCAGAATTTGGAGATAAGGATGGAGAAGTAGATAAGGATTGAGAGTGTTGCTTGATTCCCAGGCCAAATTTATGCCCTGCATCCTGTACAGAGCAGACATCCAGTTAAGGCTTTTGTGCCTTAATGGAAGTCCCAGGTGCACATGTGTCTATGATGGAAGAATGGAGAAAGGGCCAAGGCATGGAGTTTCGTGAGCACATCACTGCAGATATTTCAAGGGTGAAAACAATTAGGGTCCCGATGAGAGTGGTGGCTGGGGGACTAGAAAGGAAGAGATGGAACTCAAGAAACAATTCAAAGGCAGAATTAACCTGCCCCAGTGCCTGTGTGGATTTGGGAATGTTGTTGGAAGGAGCAGTCGTCACTTTATCAGAAATTTCAGTGGAGCCATCCCATTGAGATTCGATTAATCCCAACATGCCATCAATTTGTAGTTCTGAACAGCAAAACCAAGATGACTTGGGAGGGTCATCATTTGCCTTGCCCCCAAATGGCTTGACTACTTATGGGACATTATGTTTCTTCATGATGACCATGTGGGACTCGCATTGTTGAGAACTTCAAGTGTTGACTAGAGATGAGAAATATCTGAGGGGATCCTTTTTTCTAATGGGGCTTGGCTTTATCATCACATACCCTGAACTTGGGGGTTGAGGTCTTTGTCCATCTTCTTTTCCCTCACCTAGCAGAAACACACAAGGCAGCAACCCATGGCTGTCTGTTGAGTGGATGTATGGAATTGACAAAAATAATGACCGTGTGTGACCCTCGATATTGTACCTCTTTGTCAAAAGTCTTTTAAGCACACATCACTAGGGTGTTTCTTTTAGTAGTACTATAAGGTGGACAGGCATAATTTTCCAATAAAACACAAAGAAAAGAAAACTCTTTAATTGGATTATAAATTGGATTTTTGCCCACATGGCTAGGGTAGGTCAAGGTTAGTGCACTGAGTGCTTTAACCTAGAATAAGTAAGCAACATTTTATACATAAATATCACTTATATGCCACTTACATTAAGTTTCTTTCTGCTGTGGCTACATATCTACGGCTGCTTTCAGGCCGTAGATTCATATTCATTGGCTGATGTAAAAGCAAAATGGGATAGGAAGCTTCATTGCAAAACACCCTGCATCTTGATGTCTGGTGTCCAAACTTGATGTTGATGTTGCTATTATCCCCAGGGATAGCATATTTCAGCTTGGTGAGCCAAATATATTTAGAGATCAATCCCCTTTTCTGTATCATTCAAAATGCTGCTCTGCCTTCTACTGTTTCCTGCAAATGGAGAATATTTAAATAGATACATGCTCCAAATGTTAATTATGGACACAAATCACAGAATAGAGACAGATTACCACCTTGCAGGAATGTACATTATTGTAAATATAATAAATACATCTTAAACATTTATAATATATATAATAAATATAATATATAATAAAATATAATAAATATAATATATAATAAAATACATCTTAAACATTTCCCCGGGTCACATATAAATGACTAAACCTCTTATTCATTCTGCACCCACATGTGAGGTGAAGGAATTAGAATTAGTGAAAGGATTGACTTATGTAGTTCAAATAATTACTCCAGCCCGTCAAAATGCATGCTTTTGTCAAGAGTGGGCCTTATTAATTCTTTTTATTGGTTTGCCATTCTTTTAGTGGTATATCCTTCTCCAAACTCTTTTGGATAACATGAACAATTGACTGAATGGGTAAATAAAGAATGAATAGGTAAATGGGATTCTCTGGGGTCCTCATTGCATTTAAAGTAGCAAATTGGTTCTGTGATGGACTGATTGAAAATGTATTAGATAATGATGGTTTACAGTTATTGCTTTATGTATACCAAGTCATGTCATGATCAAAACAATGCTATGGATTAAGTGCTAGATTTTAACCCATGTTGTAGATGAGAAAACTGGGCAACAGGTGTATTAAATAACTTGTTCAGAATCACAGCTAATAGGAGAGCTGGGGTTCACACCCAGAAATTTACTGTGGAGCCCAGACTTTTGAAAACTATACTATACTATCTGCTAGTATGAAGTGGAGGACTCCTAAATTATATGAAAAAATATTTTCTACATGTATTGAGAGCTTTTTAGTATCAAAAAAAATCATTCTTAATTTTTGAACCATTTGGAAGGACCATGAGATGGTACAGTTGTGTGCTTTGGGTCTTGGTGAGTCAATGTTGTATATTCAGGGCTTCTCTAATTCCTACTGAATGAGCATTTTAGTTTAAAAACATTTTAATGTATTTTGCTGACTAGGTATTTTTAGTTAAATTTGACTATCTGCTAGCCACATGTGTTGGGCATACTCCATGGATTATTCAGTTATCAAGTCAGCTTTTTGGATATCTATTAACACTTCAACAAAACAAACAACTCTATGTCATGAAAAATGTAATTGGATTTTTATATTAACCTCAAAAAATATGATTGGGAAGGTAAACATGTTTCAGGAGAAGGACCCATAATACATTGCGAATTATTCTTTGTACTCTTTTGTCTTCCATCACTATGGCATACATTTCAGAATGTAGGAGAACGTCTAGCTTAGTGTTAACTATAGTTGCAGAAAACGTTAACATAGTGCAGAAAACGTTAACATCCTAACTGTAATACAGCTGCCATATAAATTGTTGCTCAGTCTTATCTGACAGTCAATGAAAGTGAGAGACTTTAATTCCTATTTCTTTGAAGAAAAGGAGTAGGCACAATGATACTCATGGGCTTTTTGATGAATTTGTCATCCGCAATAAAATGAAAAGAGCCCCAAACATTTCTGATGGTATCTTTTCTTTGTTTATTTAGATAATATTTCTGAAAACATCATTTGACATTTTCTATTTAATATTTCCAATACATTTCTGATGTTAGGAATCTGTAATTTCTGTGATTATCTCCCTGTCTCATACACATGAATGTGTACACACACACACACACACACACACACACACACCAGGACTGTGGGATATTAGGAAGTCTTTCACTTCTGTGATTTCACAGTGTCAGATACTTTGTAAATGCACTAAACAAGGAAAACAGCTAGGGACTCATATACTGGTGTCACTTATCTATCCCTCATTGACTTCTGTGAATGAGAACTCATGAGTCTCAAATTCTGACAGCGCCTGAAGAGTTCTAGTGGATGTGTTTGCCGGTAAGTCGCTCCCCCCAAGGAAACCAAAATGACCTGTGTGGATGGTATGGCTGTTCTCAGAAGGCTTGGTTGTTGACCCCAGGTCACTCACCTTCCCTGAGTGCCTACATATATCTCTCTTTGAGAATTTCTAGTGGCCTATTGTTTATTCAAGTTCATTGAATTGACCATGATCACTCTTAACCTTAAACATAGATAAAGAAAACAAATCTCACCAATAATTTTAGTTTTATGTTCTATACTAGATTTGTGAGCAAATTGTAAGGGCCACAGTTTTGAAAATTGTTTTCGTCAGTGTTCTAAAATGCTGTGAAAAATCAGCTAAATAGTCTCTATATCAAAATGCTTAAGGACTAGAACATAAATATTTTAAAAAATGTTAAAATGAAAGCGAGCCACACATGTATGCATATACGGGTGTGTGTATATATATGTATAGATATACATATATATACACACATACATACATATATATATATATAATATATATATATAACATATACGTATAAAATTTAGTGGTGTACTTATATATGTGTAAAATTATGTGTGGTCAGCTGAGCAAAATAGGACATAATACTAAATGAGGCAAAGGTTGCAGAATCAACTCCGATACAGCCTGTTTAGTTAATTCTTATCTTAATCCATAGATTGAACCCCTTGGCCCTATCTTCTTGTATTATATTGCAACTAGTCCAAAAAGGCAGAGTGAATGAGTTGGTGGAACTTACCCCACTATTGGGAAAATTTATCAGGGTAGACCCATGATGTGTCTGTTCTTTTGAGGGCAAGTTTAATTTTACTCCCAAATTCAATGTGATTCCGATATTACTATGTAAGGCTTAAAATATGTAAATAGGGCATTTGCTAAACTGTCTTTATTTAGTGTTCTTTTAAGGGATCATTAAATTCCAATGACTATTATTACTGATACTCTAATGAGTACTTCATTGAATTTTTTTGATGGTTAAATATAATTTGTATATTCGTCCAGAATCTCAATATGGGACTATTAATATTGAAACATTAGTATAAAATATTCATGCCATCAGCCTCCCATATTGCTATACCATAGAATAAATGCATGTTGATTTGAACTTAAATCTTTCTGACATTCAGTGGTTTGGGTATCACAAAATCTTGTAATGCATTAGTCATTCAGCTGAGGGAAAGTGACTTGCATTTTCAGAGCATTTATAAATTGATGTTAAAAACCATTTGAATCTAGCCAAGAAGGCTCTGGCTTTACAGTCTAATTTTGGACATATATGTGGGTTACTTAAATAGAGAGATAATATTAATCTCTCAGTAGCAACAAGTGCTGGGTGAGGTTCAGGCCAAGAGTTTCAAATTTCTGTTATCAAAATTCTATTGTCGGACTTAAGGACCACCCTCTATGATCGTTGCTGAATGTTCAAATAATTTGGATTATTTTAAACTCTTCTATGTGGTACTAGCTTCCTCACATTGTAAGTCCTCCACACCCCTTGCATTTTAGTTATTTTTATTTTTTTTAAGGCAGACTATCAATTAGTAGGAAAGGTTTCATCGCCTCCTATGCCTGAGATTAGCTTGAGGCCGAACAAAGCGGCTCATGGTACTATGTTCATGCGGCTATTTATGTAGACATCAGGCACTGGAACAGGTTAGGAACAATATGATGGCATGGGCTTTATGTTACACATCATGAAACATTTCGTTCATGCTTTATAAATAGTGTCACCTATTTATAACCTTCTGCCGCTATTCTTTTGGTGGCATTCTCAAGTGGCTTTTGCTTTGGTTAACATCAGCCACTCATGTGCACTTCTGTTATGCGGCTTGAAAAGTTAAGTGGGAGTATGTGAGTGTTAGCTAGCTAACCTAATGAAACACTGGGAAATTATTAGAGGTAGGGAAGTTATGAGAGAGTTGCCATCAATATAACAAACACTGAAAAAGTTGAAAAGAAACGGATTGGGTGAGTGTTCTATTATGACAATGTCGTTTGACAGATGCAGAACAGGAATATTATTTGAAAAGGTTTCTGCATACACTGAGAGCCTCATATTCCATTAAAAGAAAAAAAAGAAAGGAAGAAAAAAACCGAGGTGACAGGAGATTCCTGTGGGGGAAGAGCTGTCTGTGTGTATCTCAGGAGCTCTTCGGGGAGCATTTATTCTCATCTTGGAGGAAGAGGGAAGATTTTAAAGTTAATAATATTTCTGCCACCTTATTTCTTCCTCCCCTTGTGCTTACAGGCAAAGGTGAAAACCTGCCCTGTGTCCCCTGTGTCTCATACAGAATCTACATCAAAAGCAGGAAAGGGAGCGAAGAGAGAGGAAAGGGAGGAAAAAAGATCCTCTCAGTGGTTTGTGGCAGTCTATAAAATCTGCAAAGGCTTTTCCAGACAGGCAGGACTCACCCAAAGTAGAAGTAATCTGTTAACAAAGGCAGGCCAGAGGGCTGTTTGTCATCACAGTGAGTACCGGTCAACAAACAACTGTCACACATTTGCATTTATAAACAATGTAGAGAAATAGCTAGAGGAAAGGAAAGGGGGGAAAAAAAATCAGCCTTTCTAAAATTGTTCACGTGGCACTTTTCGACTTAGTGGGAAAGATGATTGGGAAGAGGACAGTGCCAAACCTGCGTTTTCTGTGTCATATATCCACTCCCCACCTGGTTCAGTGAAGCACGTACAGTACTTTGAATCCACTCCTAACCTCCTGGTGGGCTTCAAGTGATTACAAGAGCCACTCACACCCACGGCTCAGGCCAGCTCTGTGTTACCTTCTAGACAGCCATGATCACACAGCGGTGGCGCCGAACCCCAGTGGACCTTCTTTTGTGGTTACCCGCAGCAGCATTCCTTTCCTGGCCCCCTGAGCTGTGCCTGACACAATAGAGTGGCCGGCCATCGTCCCTGGAGCCCTCTTACGGGGTGGAATGCCTCTTCCTGGCTATGGAAAGCAAAGGCATGGCTTCTACAATGTGTCCCCACTGAGGCTGAGATCCTGCTTTGACAGGCAAGCTCTGTGGTTCTTCGGGGTCATAGTTCCACTTACCCTGTAGGGGACACAAGAGGGTGATGACAGGCATTAAAGCCTGCAGGGGACAGAAAGGCCCATCATTCTAAGGAGGATTCGTCTATATCCCAATGCCGTTTGCCAAAAACGGAGGTGATGTTTCTGTCCTAGCTGATTACCTAGAAACGCCCTAAACTTAGGTCTGCTCTGTCGCCAGCTGGGATTCTGAAGCTAAGCCGTTAACAGCGATCCTACATTAAGTGGGACCGTTACGTGAAAATGTGGGCAAATAAGCACCATGTTAAGGAACTAATCCAGGGTGAGCAGAATTACCCGAGCACACCCCCTTAGGAAGATCACACAGTGAGCCCCACAGTAGAAAAACATTTGATTCACTAAAAGCCTTAAAGTCTAACCCTAAAGAAAGTGCTCAAAGACTCTACATATCCTTTCATACTCTGTAAACAAAGTGATTTCAGAGCGATTTCCCTGAAGGTTGGCGTTACCCTGCCTAAAGGTTTGTGGTCAACAAAAGTCTTTGGGGAAAGATCTTTAGCCACTTTGAAGTAGAAAGTCAATGCCTGTTCTGAAATGTGACAGCCTCGTAAACCCTACACAGGTCTGAATGGAGTGGAAGCAGGAGAGAATCAATTGTCCTTGCCAACCTCGTAGTTAAAAACAGTAGAAATTATCTTCAGTCCGTCTCCTGAATCTTTTATTTCCTTCCTTTAAGGCAGGGGTGTCCAAACTGCGGCCCCCCGGGGCCGACTGTGGCCCGCAATCCATTTTTTATTGGCCCGCAGCAAATTCCAAAAATATACTTAGTTTACTTAAATAAACCAGGTGAGGCGATATGTACTTCACCTCGAGTGAGTGGCCCGGCTGTCTGTGTATTTTACCGCATGTGGCCCTTGGTGCAAAATGTTGAAAAAAGTTTGGACACCCCTCTTTAAGGTTAAGTTCCTATAATAGTCCAGCTGATTATACAATTAAAGCGTACGGAGAGGTCTGTTGATTTATCTGGGATGTGTGTTCTATGAAGCATTCCTCAATTATTTCCCAGAGTCAGTATTTTCTTTTTCTTTTTTCTTTTTTTTTAAGCCTGGCAATGATGTCAACTTCAGTAAGTTAAGATGCTACGCTCCCTTTGCTGTTTATGCTTCGGTGCCTTATTAAATGCACCAGCTAAAAAGAAAATGCGGTATAAATATGTTTCATGAGTCATTTCAGGATTCAGCCAAGAGACATTGCAATTGACTTTTGAGTCCATTTTTAGAACAAACTCTTTAAGACTCTTCTCAACAGGAACACTTCCCCCTGCACTAGAACTGACAAGACTGTATGCATTACTTTATTTTGATACTGACATTTAAACAATAAAATAAAGCCATTTAAAACAAATAGTAGTGCTTTAAGTGTCTGGGCTGTCAAGATATCAAATTATATAACTTGGAAAAAATCAGAATTCCTTGTTAATGGTATGCACTTAACGCAGAGGGTCGCTGGAGTGCTCACCAGATATATATATTCAGCTACCATGTCGGAGCTAACAGGCTGTATTCCTTTAGATACAATTGACTCTATTCACTTAAATGGACTTGACTCCAGCACAATCACTGTATTCAAATGTCACCAAAAAAAAAAAGAGAGAGAGAAACAGGATGTCACAGAGGGTCACAAATTATGTTGGATTTTGACAGATTGTAGCCTTGCTTTACAAGAGCAGTAACATCTCATTTGTCACCCTTTGATCTGTAAGTGCGGGAATGGGAGTGGAAGGCCCTCCATCTCCGCCACAATTTAATCGCTCTGAGGCCGACGGTGGTGGTGGGAGCCACCTGCCCAAGCACTGCACTGCTGATCTGTTTTAATTTAATCGTCTGTCAGCTGGATGAAAGCATAAATCGTCTCTCTTTGATCTGCAAATGGTGTGTTTTTGTAAAGCAGGGTGTGGAATCAGGGAGCCCCAGGCTTCAAATTTAGGGCTGCCTGGCCAGTGTGGCCCTTGGAGATGCTGAAAGTACTGTTTTACGCTACAGGAGTGGCAAAGCACTAAGAAAACACTCTCTTAGGTAACTTAGGACAAGGCAGGGAAAATCGCGCAAGGAAACCTATTTGTGTTAAAAGGTGAGCAGTGAACTAAAAGCGTGTGAGGGTAATAAGATACTGTTCTCAGAAAAGTAAAGAACACTTCTCCAATTTGTATCGGTCATTTTTCAAACCCATTTTGTTGGTGGAGGTGTTGTTAGTGCTTGAACTCGGGCTACAAGAGAAACAGCAGAGGAGAATGTTTACAAAGGAGGTTTTCTGTTGCCCCTGTGAATGGTCATCACCGTTATGAAGGCAACCTGGAATTTTCCTAAGGAAGACGTGAACAGTACAAGGTGATTTTGTTAAAACTGGGATGTGTAGAGAGGTGTATACTTTTAAATAAAATAAATGACATGATACTGAACAGAATAAATGTTATATCAAAATAGTTACTGTGAGCCTTTAAGTGGTCTCGTAGCCATGTGAGGGTGCTTTCCACGGCATTTCATAGTCTGTTTCCCAGAATCACAAGTAATATATTTTTTTATAAATAAAAAGGGAACACTTTATAGCACTTCTGCCAAAAATAAACTGAGTAATGAAGAATTGTCAAAAAACACATTCTGCATTTTGTAGTTTTTAAAATAATGAGTTCTTACTGTGGGGATTAAAACAGTAGCACAAAGTTTCATAACAATTAGTAGAATTCTTCCACCATTATAAGATACTGCCATTATGATAGTATTTTTATGACTCCTGCAAATAGAAACTTGGAGCCATGCTACCAATTTTGTACAAAAATGTTCCATTATATATATATATATATATATATATATATATATATATATATATATATATATATGTATGTATATTTTTTAAATTAATAACCAAAATATTTCTAAAGAAGAATCCATTTCAGGAAAAATCCCCAAGAGTAACCCAGAAATTTCCAAAAGACTTCCCCTACTCCACAGGGAATCGTTCCACAAACCAGAGAAAAATTCCCCCTGAAATTCCTTTAGGAAACCATGGCAAGCAGAAACAATTTACAGTGCACTTCGTAAAGCTAAAAATTTCTTCACTGGTAATGGTTCTAATAAAATTACCAGCAGAGGAGAAGGCCCCTGAAGACCAGCTGAGTCATCTTGCTTATTCTGGCCCATGCATTTACTTGGCTTTCCCCATCCATAACTCCCATTAATGGCTTTTCTGAGTAGTATTTGCATAGGAAACATAAAGGTGTCTCCGCCACTTCCATTTATTAAGTTATTCCACTGCGCTGCTGCAGGCTCAGAGGTAAACATCGCTGAGCTTCTTTGGTTAACTAAGTCCCACAAAGTTTGGGAAGAACCTGCATTTTTATAATGGGGTTCTGAAGAGTGTGAAGTCAATTGTGGTTGTGACACTCACGTTGGTGTGAGTGAAATGGAAGAGCAGGTGACACGGATCCTTCCTGCCTTGTAGGGCTGCGCTCTGCTGATGTATTTGGGACCAGGACAGACCACAGAGAAGAGGGGAGGGAAAGGGGAAAGGAGAGAAGGGAGGTAGAAGAGGAATGGAGAAAGACAGTGGAGAATGTTATGTGAAGTGTATATGTTGGGAATTGGTGAAAAGCCCCCAGGGAGCTTCTTTAGGTATTCTTCTCTACAGCCCATGGTATCTGCTCTTTTACTTCCATTTTATGGTATCCTAGAATGGAAAATAGTTGTTTTTCCTGCCTTCTGTTCAAAGGCAAGTCCCTCCTTCTCTACCCCCTTCTCTCCTTCCCTCCCTCCCTCCCTCCCTCCCTCCTTCCCTCTCTCCGTTCCTTCCTTTGTGAGCAAAAATAAGACTTAAGAGCATCAAGAACATCGACTACTATCATTAGACACATCCATTCATCCTTTTCCTAACCGTCCAAGTCGCTTCAATTCCTAAGCCAGGCGGACTCTTCCTACAATCCTATGACTCCATCTTTCTGTCTATCCCGTTTGCCACGATTGCAGTACAGATCACTTCCTTTATCACCAGGGCTACAGAAATACCCACCTTCAATGCCCTCTCTTCCCATTGTCTTCGGCACTGCTTCAAATAAACTCCAAACTCCCTAGCGGTCCTGTAAGCAGTCCTGTATCTTTAGGACCTCATTCACCTCCCTAATCTTCTTCAGGCATCACATGTTTTGGCCGTCTTGTTCTTGTCACGGTTGCCTGCACATGGCCTGCTTTGCATGCTTCCAGATCTCTGCTTGTTCAGGCTCTCACCCTGGAATGCCCTTCTCACCTTCATTTTTACCTGGAGAAGTTCAACATCCAGAAGAAATCACTTTCACTTTGTGAAGACTTCTTAAATCCTCAGGCAGAATGAATTGTTTCTTGCTGTGCATTCCCATGGGATTTTTAACATACCTCTAGTATAGTGCAAAATATATTACAGTGAGTTATTAAAGAGTCCCCCGGTAGATTCTGGGCCCTTGAGGCAGACAATAAATTTTATTCTTGTCTGACCTCTTCCCCTCCTGCCTCTAAACCCAGCATAGGGTTTGCTACCTGAGTCTGTGCTCCATCAATACTGAGGACAAACTCACTGGCTGTGGATATTCCAAGAGCTTTCTTTGGAGACTTACTTAAATTTGGTGTGTGTGTGAACAGGCACACATGTGTGTTCTATTTATTAGTAGGCTTCATATTTACATATGTTCTTATAAGATTTGGTATCTAGTGACTCCCTGCTAGGATGAGTTATACCAACTGAATTAGTCCTTCAGGCCACTCTAAGAGAATCTGGCTATGATTTATGTGAAAAGGAAACACAAGGAACCGAGAGACAGAACTAGAGAGAGAAGAATCTACCATTAATATTGAGGACCTATTGTGTGCCAAACTCGATCCTAGATGCTCTTTCTAATCTTAGTTATGCCTCCCAGAGGCAGGACAATTGCTAGATGTCAGTGCTGCCATTGCTGGTTGAGTAAACTTGGGCAAATACTGAGCCATGTGTGTCTGTTTCCTTGGCTTTTTTCCTGATAGGGTTGTTGTAAGAAATAAATGAGTTAACACACGTAAAGCACTTAAGACATTGCTTTGCACATGACAAGTGCTCAGTCAACAAATAAGGTGTGTGTGTGTGTGTGTGTGTGTGTGTGTGTGTGTGTGTGTGTGTGTGCACACACACAATTTTTAGTAGCACTTAACTTTCCTCATATTCTTATAGATAAAGACGTTGAGGCTTAGAGCATGGTATTTGGATATGCTTCCTGCAGTCACTTAGCTGGTAAATGGCAGAGCTGGATAGGGTGGGATGGAGGAGTGAGGGGATTAAATTCCATGCTTTAGGCACTTAGGTTTTTCCTCCAGTGCAGCAGGGCTCACTCTACAATATTCACCAACAGGGCCTGTCCTAATCATTGGCTTAAAGATTGAGAAGAGACTAATTAGGATAGCCTTACAATGTTGAAGCTAAGTGAAACAGGAAACAAAACAAAAATACTCCTCTAAATATTCTTTACATGCCTTTGAGCCCTGTAAGCTGCTTACAGAGAAGGGGAAATTAGGCAAGGATAAAGTTGGGTGATGGGCCTATCATAAGCTTCTATTTTTCTAATGTCAATGTTAAAGTCTGCCAACAATAGGAATTCTGGTTTGGGAAATAGCAGCATCTTTAGGATCATTTTGGAACCTGGAGCCAAGGAAAATATACACATTGTATTTTGTACAATTACCTAGACTTGACTCTAAGGGCACTTTATGTTTTTAAAGATTACAAGTCTATTTTCATAACTGATATTTCTGTTGCTAAATGTGTGACCTCTAAATTGAAGGCACACCTGCTATTGTACACTCCACTCTGTACCAAATACTATATGGGGAAATAAATGAGGGCTAGGCCATTCTGTGACAGTGAACTTCACTTTCGCGGCGACTGATCGCTCTTGAGAGGTGATAAATGCCAGTGGAATGGTACAGTAAGCCATCATATATTAAATATGGAAAAGTACTTTTAAATAATACTGAAATGTGCAAAATACAAGCTGACAGCCACCACCAAATAGAATTGTAGGTCAAGAATTTGTTTGACAGAATTAACTCCAAATGAAGATTTTGACAAGAAATGCCAACATGCACAACCAGTATCTTCGCTGGTATGTCAACAATCATGCTATTTTTATATCTATGTCTCCTGTCTTTTTCATGGCAGATTATTTAAAGAAAAAAGTAGACGCGTTACTTCTAAAGTGGTTGTTAGCTAAGCTTATTGAGTGAATCCCAAGAATATTCTGCTTTATTGAGTCGGATTAAAATAGCTAGGGATCCCATTTTGCAGTTTTTTCATAAAGCACATATTGCCAACACATGAAGCCTCAGTTATTGTTTGTGTTATTTCTGGATCAAAATGGGAATGTATGAGTATCAGACGGTGCCTACCTGGAGTTCGGGGCTCTGTTGCAGAAGCTGTGGTAAGGATGAGGTGAGCTCCGCAGGTAGATAAGGTGTGACTACATCGAAAGCTTCCTGGAGACAAGAGTAAGTGTTGGCTTCTTTGAGAAAAGGTCTGTGTTTCTCTCTCTCTCTCTCTCTCTCTCTCTCTCTCTCTCTGTTTGTGTGCCACACAGTGTGCTAATTTTTAAGTATACAATCATAAATTATTTAAGGCAGAACGATCCATGTTGTAGAAAAGTTTGTAATCTAATACATAATGATTGCATGGACTCGTGCAGACATCTCATGTTCTACACTTCACAGACACCCATGAGTGACAGAGTCGCCACAAAGACTTAGCTTTCTTTGGAGATTGTACAATGCACAAGAGAAGGTAGAAGAAAATTCAAAACCAATAGCCAGGAAAGAATTTCATGTACTGGAGATACCGCTGAACAATACAGAAGATACCTATGTCATTTATTGGTGTATCTTTCAGAAGACACAATCCTTCCTCTTCCCCCCACCCCGCTAGATTATTCTGGGTATACTAATTTCAGAGGTGTTTTGTGGACTGGAGGACATTGATAAAACTTTTTATTACAAGATGCAATCTGATTGCTTCACTGGATTTTAATACCAGGCTTGGTGATTTCTGCCTGTTTTCAATGAGCTCCAGTCCCCATCAGACATGGGGACTGTGTAACTGTGCCTCTGGTTGGGGACATGGGTTAAGCTAAAGGTGGTCCCTCATCAGTTGTAGGGCCAAAAATAGAACACTGGCTTCTGAGTTCCGTGTCTGGGCACTAGAATATCTTGCACATTCCACAAACAAGGGCCCACTAATATCTTCTAGTCCCGCTGTTTCTGTGAATTGTACACCAGGTGTCCCAGACAGGATTAAGTTATGATTTGGTGAATCTGTGATTCCCTAAAACCGTCTTAGGATGTCTAAAAATACCTTCCTTTTCTCTCTTGACACTTAGAGGAAATCTGCTTCGTGATCCACCCAGAAAGAGTGGATTCACTGAAATGAATTTATGACCTGAACGCCTATGTTAAATATTTGCCCTAAAAGCAGTGAGACCAAGGCAGCTGTGCCTGTATGAAATACCCATTGTTTCAGGAGACTATTTTCAGATTCTGCAGTCCTGACAAAAGCAATAAAGGAGGATAATATTTAAGTTGATAAAAGATGCAAACATGGCTTTATTGGGTTTCTAAATTCAAATTAAAAGAATAAATATTTCATCAGTGATACTAATTAAAGATTGGTCAAAGATTTGTCTGTGTCTCATATAGCAAATACCAATCAGAACTGATTAAGAGAAGTAACATTTATTGGACTGCTCAGATATAGAAAGAAATGATTACTGTGAAGTCCATTTTACGGAGTAACAGTTATTTGATTATAACTTGAAATTTAAATGACATTAGTACTCCTTGATATCATGCCACTCTGTTCTTTCCATGAAGTAATTTTGTTCTGGGAGTGGGAGGGAATAATGCTTTGGGATGGTTAATTATATAAACTTTATTAGTCATTTTGTGTAGTTACCTGTACTTTTAGTGTTTTCCCTTTGGTGCCATCCTTGCTTAAAAAAAGAAGTCAATTAAAAATTGAAAGGATTGATATCCAGGCACTTATCATTGGATCAACAGAGTCATATGTTCCTTTTCTGTTTTAAGTATACATGTCTTATTAGATGCAAAATTCTGATAAAATAGTTTGTGTACTCAGGAAAAAGAGCAGTTGAGAAAATAGAAAATCAAAGAAACGCTTCTCGACGATAATGGTAATATTAAGACTATGGTTCATAGCCTGGGTTCCCTCCCTATCAGATTGGGAAATTGTAACTGATTTCATTCGTTAGACTTTGAAGCATGCAAATTGCCATACAACTGCTCACTCTATCCATTCTTCTGTACCACTGTGTTTGCTATAGATTTCCTTACTTTTATTTTGTATGTTAGGATGATGCAAATGTATTTTGGCTTGTCCGCATAATAAATGTTAAAAAAAAAAAAATGAATCAGAGGCCACCGTGGTATAGCCTGTACTAATGCCAGCCTTAGTCACCAGTTTTTGGGTATGGAACTCCATCTACTTTTCTCAAGGACAAGGTCATGGGGGGGTGTGGGGATGTGGTCAGCATTGAGATGGAACTATCTCTAACCCTTTCAGGAAGTTTCAGGAATATGATCAGAATGGACTGTATATTTCTTTTATACTTTCTAGGCGACATGCTTTCATAAATGTAGAAATTTTTCAGGTTCCTAAGGACAACCAAACTATTATGGATTCAATTGCTATTATATGATGAAAGAGTTGTCTGTCAACAGCCTCTTTTCAAAGATCTACAGATCAATCTGTAGATTTATGTAACAATACACTACCTTTCTCTTTTAACCAGGTGAAAAGTACTAGAGTGTTGTGACATCTCTTTTCCCCCACCCCAACCCATGTCTATTGGCAGCTGTTTTTACAAGCACATATGTGAAACAATGAAGAGTTAAAATAATTCTCAAACTGACCTATGCATGGTGCTCCCACACTGTCCCTCTGTATATGTATGTATGTGTTACATACCAGGTACATTACAATTCACATTTAAATTTCAAATGAGTTAAGTACACCATTGCTTTCAAATAAGTGACTGATTTTTGTTCCTCTCATGCTATATTAATATTAATATTATGGAATCCTGTACCCTTGCATTCCTTGCTGACTATCTGATAATTGGGTTGTGGGGGGAGTACTGAGGGTCATCTTGTTTAGCTTATCTCTGCAAGAGAAAGAGTGGCCAATAATAAGGGAAAGCGGCAATAAAATGGTAACAAAAAATTGAAAAGAAGATTTAATCTCTGGCCAATTTGAAACATATCCCAGGGAATCCAGAGAGAAAAAGATAAAGTGTGACTATGAGTAAGTTAACTAAACATATTACACTGTGTGAGAGCAAATGGAGTTAGTCCATTGTACATGTTTAATTTCCTATTAGTCTCTGGCGTTTACTACCACGTCTGAGTTGGGACATCTGTAAATTCAGTTAAATACAGTGCATTGTCTAAACATATCACAGCTCCAATCAGTCACCCTAGCTGCTGATAAGAAGCCCCTTGTATTATTGAATCTACAATGGGAAGGCTCTGCAGGCACCAAGATAACAGCTAGGTATTTCACTTTTAAGTATGGAAAGGAAAAAGAAAAAAAGGAACCTAGCTTCTGCCTTTGCTTTTATAGCTCCGACATTTATTATTGCTCTCAGATTGGCTTTATACTAGTGAAGTGATTTTTGTTTTTTGTTTTTGGATGTATTATGTCTTTTTTTGGTTTTAACTTAAACACTGTGAATCAGAGAGAAAGGAGACCAGAGGCAGCAAAATATTACAAACAAACAAAAATTAGCTTTTCTGTTATTAAGAAGATAGTAACAACTTTTCGGCATAGTTGTGTTTGTTTGGTTGGTTTTTAATGTAAGTACTATTTATTGATTTTTGCTTTTCGTTTACTTTGCTCTTTCATAGTTTCATTGAAATTTTTATCAGTAGTCCCTCTAATGATTGATCTCAGAAAGCAAATCACTTTGGCTCTGATGAACTACAGGGCAGGTCTAGGCATAATAGAGCAGATGTTTTCCCCAAGTTTCACGTACAATTTTTGTTATTATTACTTTAGCCTTGTGTAATTATATGATGCCCATCATTCTACTGTTGGTGACAATATAGACACTTATAGTTACTTTTAGATGTAATGCAATATTCTATTATATATATATTTTTTCTTTTTGCAAGGGAGCTGTTAAGAACTACTCTCATTTTTGAGAAATATTCACGTATCATTTTCTAAAATCTTTTTCAGATACTGTCTATTATGTTGCATGAAGATCATGATATTACCTGTTTCACCCTTTGTTTTCTAATAGAAAGATTGATCATCTTTTGCAAGCTGCTCCATATGTCTGCTACCCGCATATCTGTGAAAGTACAGATCACGTTGCCTTCATTTGATTTTATGAGTTGATATCTCCTTTTTCCCAAACAGATGTTTTACTACAGCTGCTATTTGTTTAGTAAATGGGTTCACCGGCCATAGTTCTGTTTTCATATAACATTAAGGATCTGACCCAAAACAGTAATGCCAAAAAAAAAAAAAAAAAAGAAAGAAAATAGAACAAGGAAGTCCTTTATTAAGTTCTGGTTTGAGCTGTTCCGGGGTGCCATTTTTTTGGCCTAGTTTTGTGCTGCGCTTTTCTTTATACTCGCAGCGTCATTGTGCACAGATATTCATCCGCCCCTCACATACTGGCACTCCCCCCTCCCCCTTCCATCCACCTGTCCACCTGGTAACCAGCCAAAGCAGCCCCAAGGCCCCAGGGCTAGGGTTTCCATATATTCCAAAGATGTAGTCAGCCTGCACAGAAATACTACTGCGTGTTTGGTGACCAATGATGATATAATTTGTCTTTTTAAGGTTGAAAGGTCAAGAATAAGCGTGTAGATCAAGGAGCAACAGATAAACATTTTCGGTGATACAGGATGCCATGTGGAACGTAGAGGGCAAGTACTAGGCATTAGGAACAGATTATTGGCTCAGGAAAGTGGTCCAGCCCCTTTCTAATGGCATCAGGTGCACTCTGATGGAAAGGTTACTCTTCCTTAGAGATGAGGTTGATGATCCAGCTATGGGAGCCCTCTGAAGGCTATGTGCCCTTTATCAAGAGCTATACCCACCTTTTGTGTGGGGGAGGGGGGAGGGGGGAGGGGAAAGGATGTGTGGGCTCGGATTCAAGGCAGGAAGCTGGAGAAGAAATTTGATCTTTGTGTTTGTTTCCTGTTGGCTTGTTCCCGACAGTGCCACCCTATCAAAGGCCCAATGCCCTGGCATTGACTGTTGGCATAGTTTCTAGCTCTTCCTGCCACTCCAGATCCAGCCCGGTATTGCACCTGGGAAGACCCAGCTACTTCCTTCAGCTCCTCAGGGGTCTGACTCTCAGCCCAACACTGCCTCTTCCAAGGGCTTCCAGATTCTGATAGTCTGAACCCTTCCTTTCATCCCCTTATTTTACAAAAGCAGTAGTTGCTCCTACAGTTATTGTTGTCCTGTCTCACTGTTGGATATCCTGTCTCATTGTAGGATATCACAATTCTCCAACACCCTTTGAACCAACTTCCCATGTGAAATTCTCCCTATTGAAATGGCCTCGTGTGGTTTCTGTTCTTTTGCCTGGACTCGGATACAGGTGTATCAACAATTTCCTAATTATATCCACATTACTTCTTTTAACATCACATCCTTATTTCCTCCCCAGGTGCTAGAATGTGTGACTAGGGTATTGTGGCATAAATTAAACATTTCTTCTGTTTTCTTGACCGGAAATCCAGAGTTTCATAAATTGGTTTGAAAATTACTGAAATTCATGAATCACTGTGTTTTTTTCATTTTTATTTTTTGTATGTCTGCAAGTTTAGCTGATCTGCAGTGAATAATCTGTTGTACAATATTCAGAGGCTTAGCATTCAGTAGTGTCTTTTTCTGGTGGGGATTAAATAGAAATCTGTTTTCATTCAGCTAGTAGTCAAACGAGATAAAGCAGATAAGTAATAAAGTTATAGCAAATATTTGCAAACTACTTCAGTGAAAGTTAAGGTTGATTCATGGATTGTGTCACTCTTTTGGAAAATAAGATACATTTTGAAAAACTTAGTGAAGAGTGTGGGTTTTGAGTTAGGTTTTAAAGTAAGCAAAGGAGTTTAGTATCAAAAATGAACAAGAGGAAATATTAGTGAAAATTAAATTATTTCAAAACTACATAAATTAATTTCCTTTAAATTGTCATTTAGCATATTTAAGGATTAAAATGGGATTTTAAGTAATAGAAAATATAAAAGCAAGAAAAATAACGTAGTTATTGTGATCAACATATTAATAGATAGCAGCTAAATTTAGTAATTCAAGTAAAAAGATAATGCTTTGAAATCTTTATCATCAGATTTTGCTATCTATAGCAATCAAATTAAACAGAGTATTTCTACCTATTGTCTTCCTTCCTGCTGTATAAATATAGTTTAACATAAAGTTATGATATAGCAGAAAAATTATTTTGTCTTAATTTTCTTCATGTAAGCCATGAAAACAGTGTCGGATTATTGATCAGGTATTCCTTTAAAGACTGAATTAACTTGCAGCGAGTTTACATTTATTTTCTGAACCTTGAGCTGAGGAAAATCATTTCGGTGTTCTGTTAAGCTGTGAGGATGTTTCTTGGCTAGGTAATTCATGAATCATAATATTGAAAACTTGATTCATTGAGACTGTATGTCAGAGAAATTCCTGTAAATTTCAGAATAAGCCCAGAAGCCTTTCTCTCCATTGCACGAATCAGCTATCCACTGGGGAACATGTAACCTGGAATAGATAACCTGGGGAGGCCTGACGTTAAAATGGCCAAAGTCTTCATGGTCAGAGTAGGTATTACACCCACACCACGGTTCCTGGAAACATTTTATGAGCACCGGTTATAGTTGGCCCTACTTCTGATTTTTGTATCCCAGCCTTTTTGTTGGAAAAGTGCAAAGAATCCGATGATATTTGGTATTGAAGAAAATTTGCTTTCCCAGGCAAAATTTTATTTTTGCATTATGTTTCTTATCCAAAGCTTGTATGTATGTAGAATAGTCACAGTCTTGTCGGGCTCATGACAAGCTAGGGACGGTCCGTGAGCATTTGGCCTCCTCGGGTAAATGCAATTTAATGGAAGAGAAACCTTTTTCACAGCGTAGCCAGGCCTCCTTGTTGCCCTCACTAACCATCAGAAATACCCTACGGATGTCAAAGGCTCCTTCAGGCCAGCACTTTCTGTGCTAATGTGGGTAGGGACCCTCACTGTGTATTAAACATATTATTTGAAAGCTCCAGGGATGTAAGCAGAACAGAGAAAGACTAGGATTTTTCGAGGCATTTTCATATATATTTTAGCTTATGCGTATCTCCTAGCAGCGTAACCTTAGACAAGTCATTCAACCATTTTGAGCCTTCGTTTATTTGTTCAATGGAGGCATTTTAATAACACTCCCGAAGGCCCATTTCAGTTGTAAGGGCTTTGCATGGATTTCAGTTTTTAATGATAAGTAGGGTACTTTAAAATATTCCTGAATTTTACAAAGTATGCTGTAGAAATTCTGGCAGATGAATAGTAGTTCAGGAGCCATACAGTGTGATACTTTG
The DNA here is from genome assembly GCF_964194185.1 of Rhinolophus hipposideros. Taxonomy (NCBI): domain Eukaryota; kingdom Metazoa; phylum Chordata; class Mammalia; order Chiroptera; family Rhinolophidae; genus Rhinolophus; species Rhinolophus hipposideros. Next base: position 8,408,692 of record NC_138072.1, on the reverse strand, counting down.
TGTTGAGGCAAGTCACTTCTTCCTGCGTTTTTATTGCCCCTTGTAAACTGTAGGTAATAATAGCTGTCTCCTGTGGTGGTGATTCATGAAATAATCTTCTGACCTGTGGGCAACGGGGTGGTGGGCATGAGGGACGTGGAAAGAAGCCACTAAAGGGAAAACAACTGAGGGAACTGCATTCCGCATACACCCTGTACCCACCACATACCTGAATCAAGGTGCCTCTTTGCTTACTCACTTCAAAGTCCTGTTTCTCTGTCAGAACCCAAACAACTCCTGAGCATTAATACTGTTTAGTAAACGTCTAAAATAATATGCCCCCGTGTTTCCCCATAACACTCAAGATGCATTCCTTACGGTTTAGTCTCTAGGTTCTGGGCACTCTCCTCCTTCTCTGTCGCACAGGTGCACGTTTGTGTTGGCTCTGAAGCTGGCTCTTGATGCACAGCAGTCCCTGGAAATCTGCTTGGAGGGGAGCCCCAGGGAGGCCCCGGGGTGCCCTGGCTGCCAGCCAGGTTTCCTTCACAGGGCGTCCCCTCCACCCCAGCTGCCTGTCGTGCCAGCAGGACCCCTGGCCTGGTGCCCATCTGGGGGCTGGTGGGCAGCCAGTGGGTGGCCTCGGGCAGGCGCTGGCAGTTTGGGGTGGGCGTCCCCCCCACATCCCAGCTGCAGGGTTCGGTGGCCTCTGCAAGGCCCTTACCAACTCACGTGAGCCAAATCCCAGCAGAGGCTTTGGGAGGAATGCAGAAGCAGTTTTTCTTTATAATTTGAGATACTATTTTATCTTTAACAATCTGCTCAGAAAGGAAAGCTTAGGTGATATTATCTGTCAATGAAACAGGATGCAGCCTATATACAGCCAGAATGCCATCCTTGTATTTTCTGAGACCAGCTTGAAGACCAGTCATGCTGCATTGTTTACTCTGGTGTGTGTGTGTGTGTGTGTGTGTGTGTGTGTGTGTGTGTGTGTGTGTGTGTGTCTGTTTTAAAATAATGAATTCAATGAGGAAATTTAGCGGAAAACTACACAATTTTTATTCTAAAGTTTTTTCACAGGACTTGGGAAAAATACAGTAATCCTATGGACCCCAAAAGTAGGTTTTTGAAGGGAGGATTCTATCCCTTTTTTTTTCTTTTTTTAGGTTCACATCAAAATTGAGTGGAAAGCAGTTCCCATGGATAGACACCCCTCCTGCCCCCGTATCATACGTTCCCCACATCCCATAACAGAGTGGTCCATTTATTACAGTCAAACCTACATCCATACATTACTGTCACCCAAAGTTCACAGTTTACAGAGTTAACTGTTGGTGCTTTGTGGGTTTGGACCAATGGATGATGATACGTACCCACCATTATATTATCGCACAGAATAATTTCACTGCCCGAAAGATCCTGTGCACTCTGCTTCTTCACCCCTTTCTATCGTATAAACCGTGACCACAAGTTTTTTTAAAATAACGTATCAGACAAGGAGTTTCTCTCTAACGAGTGGCTTGTTTCCCTTATGCACTGATTCCACCTCATAGAGAAGACATTGTAGCATGAAGCATTCTCTCCTGGGTTAGGTTTTGTTAGCAGGGGTTATTAGCTTGTACGTGACTTCCTAATGCCCCTCTGTTGAGGGGCATCTCCAAACCAACCAGTTTTAATTAACAGGCAAATGTTCCTCTATTATTTTGGTACACTGATTACTGGCAAAACCTAAGTAAAAGTCAGTTTGGTATCCCAAGAGATTTCAATGTTAAAAAATACATAGGAAACCTTTTACTCTTCTTTTTCTTTCTTTCTTTCTTTCTTTCTTTCTTTCTTTCTTTCTTTCTTTCTTTCTTTCTTTCTTTCTTTCTTTCTTTCTTTCTTTCTTTCCTTCCTTCCTTCCTTCCTTCCTTCCTTCCTTCCTT